>NW_022324247.1:0-5742 GCF_002776525.5 Piliocolobus tephrosceles
AAATTATTACACATAGATAGTATTTGAAGTCATGGTACTGACTGTACGTAGAAATGAGAAGTCAAGGAAAGTTTTTATTTTTATATTTATATATAATTATATAAAATTAATACACATAATTATAATATATAAATATATCCTATAGGGTGGACACAGTGGCTTACACCTGTAATCCCAGCAATTTGGGAGGCCGAGGTGGGCAGATCACCTTATGTCAGGAGTTCGAGACTAGCCTGACCAACATGGAGAAACCCCATCTCTACTAAAGATACAAAAATTAGCCAGGCGTGGTGGTGCATGCCTGTAATCCCAGCTACTCAGGAGACTGAGGCAGGAAAATCACTTGGACCCCGGAGGTGGAGGTTGCGGTGAGCCCAGATTGCATCATTGCACTCCAGCCTGGGCGACAAGAGTTAAACTCTGTCTCAAAATAAATAAGTAAATAAATAAAACAAGAAATATATATTTATGTCTAAATATATAATTATAATACATAAATGTGCATATAAATATACATTTATTATAAATTTATTAATATATGAAATATGTTTATTTCTGAGACAGGATCTGGCTCCGTCACCCAGGCTGGAGTGCAGTGGCACTATCATAGCTCATTGGAGCCTTGAACAGATGGCTCAAGTGATCCTCCCACCTCAGCCTCCTGAGTGGCTAGGATTGCACGCACACAACACCATGCCTAGCTAATTTTAAAATTTTTTGTGGAGACAGGGTGTTCCTTTTTAGCCTATGCTGGTCTTGAACTCCTGGGCAATAGTGATCTTCCTGCCTCAGGCTTCCAATGTGTTAGACGTGGGCCACTGCATCTGGTCTAATGCATTTTTAAATTTGCATGTTTATATTATTTAATATTTTTAAGTACTGAATGTGTTGAGAAATCAACTTGCAGAATTCCCGAACAATGACGGTCAGCTCTAATGTCCTGGTTCATATCGCCCCAGCACACCACGGCTAGAAACCTTTCAGCCAACTTCCACTTATGTCTCCCGGGGCAGGACAATGTCACTTGGCCAATTCCCAAGAGGGACTCTGGAAAGGCAAGAAACTATTCTGTTCTTTACAATGGAACCTGACCAGGGAGAAGGCAGCTGGGAGGATCAGCTGGGCCCTCCAACCAGCAGCGTCCACCATCGACCAACTGCCCTAGAGCTACACTGTGCTGGGCATTTGGGGCACTGTTATGAGCAAGAATTTCCATTTTTCTTCTCATGGGACCTTCATGCTAGTGGCAAGAGACAATTTTTTTTTTTTTTTTTTTTTTTTTGAGACAGAGTTTTGTTCTTGTCACTCAGGCTGGAGTTCAATGGTGTAAGCTCGGCTCACTGCAACCTCTGCCTCCTGGATTCAAGCAGTTCTACTGCCTCAGCCTTCCGAGTAGCTGGGATTACAGGTATGCACCACCACGTCTAGCTTATTTTTGTATTTTTAGTAGAGATGGGGTTTCACCATGTTGGCCAGGCTAGTCTGGAACTCCTGAGCCACTGCACCCAGTCAAGAGGGAGATTTTAAATCCATCAGCATAATTGTGATGAATGCCAGAAAGAAGAATGTATGTGATGGGGAGGGGACCTAAGTTATTGTCTCATATTTTAACACTTTCATAGGCAATAACTAAAAGCTTAGAAGCTTTAAACAACACACACCTTTAAGCCAATTTTGGCAAGCTAGGAGTTGAGCACATTTTAGCGGGTCCAGTGCTTGGGATCTCACGCTAAGCAGCTGGGCTGCTTCCTCATCTCAGGCTCCACCAAGGCAGAATCCATTTCCAGGTCCGCCGAGGTTATTGACAGAATTCATTTCCTCGGACCCACTTGGCAAGGGCCCAGCTTTTTGCTTCCTTGCCTATGGGGCCCCTCCAAAGATCCTTTCTCAGCACAGCATCTCCCTCCTGCAGCACCTGCTTTCTCTCTAGTGTGTGAAGGTGATGCGCTGTGACAGTTACATCCCATTACTTTTGCCAGGCTCTATGGGTTAGAAGCCAGTCACCGGTTTTGCTCTTACCCAAGCTCAGGAAGTCTATGCAAGGGCATAGGTTATTGGGGGTTCAGTCACTTTAGGGTGTGGCTGCCACCACAGAACTTGGTGAGAATTTAAGGGTTGGTAGGAGCTGGCCAGGTACAGGGGTGAGGGTGTGTCAGGCAGGGCTGAGGGCATGGAGGGGGATGCAGAGGTCTGCACCCTGGAATGTCCTTTCACTTCCTGAGATTTTGTTCTCCTGATCCCTGAGTACATCCCAGAACACAGTGGGGCCCTAGCAGGGGAGAAGTAGGGAAGCATGTATTGTTCATCTGGGGACCTCGTTAGGCAAATCAGATTAGGGGCCAGGATTTCAGTAGTGGTTGCGAGCATGGGAGTGATGAATGTGCAGGTGTGTGTGGGAAGAGCGATGGGGATGGGGTCAGCCCCAGCCACCATGAAGGCCTTAACTGTGCATCTACCCATCCCAGCAGCCTCCCTGAGTGAGTGATTTCAGGGTTCAGGTCCTGTTTTGCACATGGAATTGAATCAGAGTGGGACACTGCCTTGCCTTGGAGAGGTCACACTTCGACTTCTTTTTTTGTTTGTTTGTTTGTTTGGTTTTTAATTTGCAACAGAGTCTCACTCTGTTGCCCAGCCTGGAATGCAGTGGTGTGACCTTGGCTGACTGCAACCACTGCCTCCCAGGTTCAAGCAATTTTCCTGCCTCTGCCTCCTGGGTAGGGTAGCTGGGATGATAGGCACGCATTACCATGCCTGGCTAATTGTTGTATTTTAGTTTCACCATACTTACCAGGCTGCTCCCAGTCTCCTGGCCTCAAGCTATCTGCCTGCCTCAGCCTTTCAAAGGGCTGTGACTACAGACGTAAGCCACCACACCGGGCGAGAGGTCACACTTCATGCCAAGTGGGTGGCAGCCACTCAGACAGCACCCCAGCTGGCACTGGGAGTGAGGGTTGCTCAGCGTCCTAGGAAGGCAGAGGGCTGCATGAGAGGTTCGAGGAGGAAGGACTGGAGGAGGATTTGAGATTTTCACCTCTGCAGTTGGGTGGATGGAGGGGCTGTTTACAGAGAATCACAAGAATATGGATGAGCAAGTTAGGGCACTAACAAAGCACTCTATTTTGGCCACGGAAAATTTGAGATGCTTCCCTGTGTCCAACTGGGGCTTTGGGAAAGGTGAGGGCTGGGCATCTGACTGGGATGGATGTCTCTGGCAGGCAGCAGAGCATGTGGATAGTTTGTGAAGCCCGGAAGGGCATGAGATTTCCTGTTGCAGTGCCCACTGCAAATGGAAGGGCATTTGGCCAGAGCCCAGACATATACAAGTTGGGCAGAGAAGGGGGTGGGTCCCCGGTACCCACAGAGGAGCAGCTGTAGAGGTACAGGAAAACCAAGGGTGTGGAGTCACATGATGCAGGAAGCTCAAAGAAGACGAGGAAAGAGGTTTTAAAGACGATCAGGGCTGGGGACAGTGGTTCATGCCTGTAATCCCAACACTTTGGGAGGCTGAGACGAAAGGATAGCTTGAGGCCAGGAGTTTGAGATCAGCCTGGGCAATATAGTTAGACCTCATTTCTATAAATAAATGAATATGATTGGTACTTGGCATTTCAGGCGAGGAAAAGCAAACACATGAAAGCTCTGAGGCAGGAAAGGGAAGTGATTAGTTCTCGCTCCTGGTTCCTTTATCAGACCTTAAAGAGATGCAGAGACATTTCAGGTACTCCTTGGCCGAGCTCCTTCAGGGAAGGCCTAAGTTTGCTTCTACTTCCCATCTATTATTATTTTTTTTTTGGAGACAGAGTCTCACTCTGTCGCCCAGGCTGGAGTGCATGCAATGGCACCATCTCAGCTCACTGTAACCTCCTCCTCCTGGGTTCAAAGGATTCTCCTGCCTCAGCCTTCCCAGTAGCTGGGACCACAGGTACGTGTGACCACGATCGGCTAAGTTTTTGTATTTTTAGCAGAGATGGGGTTTCATCTTGTTGGCCAGGCTGGTTTCAAACTCCTGGCCTCAAGTGATCCACCTGCCTTGGCCCCACAAAGTGCTGGGATTACAGGTGCGAGCCACCGCGCCCGGCCCTACTTCACTCCTAAGCATCATACGTGCTTCCAAATGTTTGCTGAATGACAAGGTGAACGAGTGAATGGGACTACGTGACTTCCGGCAGCAGGCAATCCTATTCCTTGGACCTCAGTTTCACTTTTTGTAAAGCAAGCCTGTCTCTCGCTCTCTGGCCTAAAAGTCTGAGTTCTGGGCTTGAGATGAGCCTGTCCTGTAGAGCAGACTCCAGGTGGACATTGAGCTGGGTCTTCTAGGAGGCCAGGATCTGGCCAGCTCTTGGCTCTGGTCCTCTCGCGAGACCCCGTGCCCAGTCCCAGCACCGTCCGACCCAACCACTCTCTGTTACCTAAGGCCCCGCCCTCTCTGCACAGCTCACTGCCCATCCGCCGGGGGGGGCGGGCCCTGGGCGCCCGGCTCTGCTGGGGGCGGGGCGGCGGGCGGAAGGCGGGGCCCTCTACACCTGCGTGATGTGTGTCCCGGCCTCAGCCCAGTGCCAGCTGCAGCTCCTTGATCGGAGCCGATCCTGAGCGGGGAACACGGGCTGAAGTGGCGGCGGCGGCGGCGGCCCCGCCCAGGGGCTCCCTTGTTGAGGCAGCCGCGTCTCTGTCGGCTGCTCAGCTGCGCTCTAGTCCGCCCAGGCGCCGCCCGAGGAGCTATCGCTGGGAGGCGGCGGCCCGAGGTGAGACTGGGCGACGGGCGACAGGGTCTCCGGACCGGGCGGGGGTCTCTG
The DNA here is from genome assembly GCF_002776525.5 of Piliocolobus tephrosceles. Lineage (NCBI taxonomy): Eukaryota > Metazoa > Chordata > Mammalia > Primates > Cercopithecidae > Piliocolobus > Piliocolobus tephrosceles. The sequence goes on from NW_022324247.1 coordinate 4,794, forward strand.
CGCCGGGCGTGGCGACTCCGAGCTGGGCTCCGCAGAGTCCGGGGTCGGGATCCCGGGTCCGTGCGCCTGGGCTTTGTCTCCGCCTCGGGTGGCACCGGGGGCTTCGCGTCTGCTGCGATACCGCGTGGGCCAGCGCGGGGGTCCCGGGCGCCCTGCGGGTGCGGTCCGGTCCCACTGCTCCCCGGCTCCCGGCGTGTGCCGCGGAGGGGACTGCATGGACCCGGGCGCTGGCTTCTGCCCGGTCCTCCGCGGCCTGGCTGGTCCCCGCGTGCGGCCGAGTGGGCCCTGCATGGACCCACTCATGGAACGGGGTCCGGGTCACCGCGTGTGGAGACTCCAACGTCCTCTCCGCCCTCCCTCGCAGTGAGACTGCTTCGCCAGTCTCAACGAGGGGACTGCGCGGACCCTCAGACGAGGGAGTCCGTGACTCTGGGTGGGGGCTCTTTCCTGGCCCCGCATGATGGCTTCCTGAGTGTTTTGTCACTTATCTAGGTGGCTGCGTGGACCCGCGCGCGTGGGTCCTGGCTGCCCTGCTAGTGAGGCTGTGCGCTGCCCCGTGACTCCTCTGGGTCGACCCAGCCTGGGACGCGCTTGCAGGGGGGGTCTGTGCGCGGTTGCTGGGGGCGCACTGCCCCCGCCCCGTGATTTATCATCTCACTTGCTGGGCGGGAGAAAGCGAAAGGCGCGGGCCGGAGCTGTCGCGCAGCGGCCTCACCAACCTCTGCCCAGGCCGGCGGGTCCCGGGGGGCGAGGGGTTGTCACCGCGCGTCCCACCGCTGCACTTTCTGCTCTGGCCTTCGGCTGGGCTCTGATTGGTGGGAGCAGGGCCCTTCTGCCTGGCGCTTCTTGATTTCTTCCGTAGTAATGGGAAGAAAAAATAAAATCTGGAAAGCCAGATTGAACTTTGTAGCTCTCAGCGCCTGGAGAGAGGAAGAAACTCTCCCAAGAA
>NW_022324248.1:0-2771 GCF_002776525.5 Piliocolobus tephrosceles
CCATGACTTCAAATACTATCTATGTGTAATAATTTTAAATGTATATTTTATATATATATACATTTTTTTTTTGAGATGGAGTCTCGCCCTGTCACCCAGGCTGGAGTGCAATGGCGCAGTCTCAGATCACTGCAACCTCTGACTCCCGGGTTGAATCGATTCTCCTGCCTCAGCCTCCCAAGTAGCTGGGCTTATAGGCGCCCACCACCACGTCCAGCTAATTTTTGTATTTTTAGTAGAGATAGGGTTTTGCCATGTTGGCTAGGTTGGTTTTGAACTCCTGACCTTAATTGATCGCCTGCCTCGGCCTCCTAAAGTGCTGGGAATACAGGCATGAGCCACCTTGGCCAAAATATTTTTCTGTTTCCAAGCATTTTACATGAGAGGAAAGTGGTGAATAAATCATCTGACACTCTACTGTAAAAAAAATCTTTGTGCCTCTCTTCATCTTTCCTAAGTGTACATATTACCAAAATGTCTTTAGGTTGAGGTCCTCCCGTCAAAAGTTTACAAGGTGTTGTGTCCTCAACCACCCTCCTGTCTTTTCCTAGTCCTGGCATTTTAGAACTGTCTGGGGATGTCCCAGGATACCCCCTGTGGCCATGTCTATTGGAGGGTCTAGTGAGTATCAGCCCCTGGGTCATCTCATCGCCGAGGACAGCCTGAGGTAGGGGGTAGAGTTGCTCAGGGAGCAGCTGGATGCTCTTGGCCATAGAGGAATCTTCTGGTATAGTTTCATCTAAAATGATGACCCCTTAGGGTTATTAAAATTTTAGGACATTAAAATCAATGGACAATAAAACGTAATGTCATTAAAGCTAGGTCATTAAAACTGTTCCTCCAGCTGGAGTTTTTGTTCCTCAGAGACACATTGATGGTCTGCCAATGGGATGCTGATATTGAGAGGAAAAGGCAGAAATGATTTCTGTTCTCTAGATTGTCTCAGACTTGTGAAGAGAGAAAAACTGTCCCAAAGGACAAGGAAAACCCACCCCAGAGAGGATGTGCAAGAACCTGAATATGAAAATGCACTTAAGGCGCACAGAAGGACAAAGAGCAGTGCCAGTGCCTCCTAGGTGGTCACTGAGTACTTTACTGAACAGGATGGGTGTCCCGAGGGATAGAATGGCCTGCCGTGACACTTAGAAAGGTCTGTGTTGGAGTCTGCACTGCCTCTCCCTGAGTTTGTTACCTTGAAAAAGCTTGTCCGCTTATTTGTGTTTCAGTTTTTCATTGACTGTAAGATACATTTTATCAGTACAGCTTGAAAGATAAGCATACTATTTCCAAAGAGGCAAGGTAAAAAGATGTATTCTATTTGCTAAAAATTTGTATTTATTTCTTCCCCAGAGTGAGTGTAGTAAGTTTTAAAAGTCTGTTCTTTTCAAGAGTAATTTCAAATGGAATTGTAGGACTTAGCTTTGCCAATGCTACTGGTGAAATAAAAGTATGATGGATAAATTGATGATTTACAAAGATTCACCAAAATGTCAGCTCCCGTCTTGTAGCATGGTGAAGAATTTATGACAGTGGACACATCTGTATCCTCTTATCTGGATCTCTGAGGGGCTTTTTGGTGTTGTTTTATATTTTTTTGGAGACACTTGCTCTGTAGCCCGGCTGGAATGCAGTGGTGCCATCTCTGCTTACCGCAACCTCTGCCTCCTGCAACCACAAAGTGATTCTCCTGTGTCAGCCTCCCGAGTTACTGGGATTATAGGCACCCACCATCACACCCAGCTAATTTTTGTATTTTTAGTAAACACGGGGTTTTAGGCCTGGCACGGTGGCTCATGCCTGTAATCCCAGCACTTTCGGAGGCCAAGGTGGGCGGATCATGAGGTCAGGAGTTCCAGAGCAGTCTGGCCAACATGGTGAAAACCTGTCTCTACCACAAATACAAACAAATTAGCTGAGCCGGGTGGCAGTCACCTATAATCCCAGCTACTCGGGAGGCTGAGACAAAAGAATTGCTTGAACCCAGGAGGTGGAGGTTGCAGTGAGCCAAGATCTTGCCTCTGCACCCCAGCCCAAGCGACAATGCAAGACTCTGTCTCAAAAAACAGACAAACAAACAAACAGCAAAAAGGCGGGGTTTTGCCATGTTGGCCAGGCTGGTCTCAACCTCCTGACATCAGGTGATTGCCCGCCTCAGCCTCCCAAGGTGCTGGGATTACAGGCGTGAGCCACCATGCCTGGCCCACTCTATTTTCTTTTTATTCCCTGAATTTTAATATGTTTGAGTTTGTCTGTTCCTTTATCACTGTTTTCTTACATAAAAGAAATTCTGCCTAATCCTTCATAAAAAAAAAAAAAAAATCTTCCTGTGACTTCTGAAAGTGTTCTGGTTTTGTCTTTCATATTTGAATATATAATAAGTTGATTATGAATCATGGAATAGAGAAGAATACAATGCATTTTCCCAAGTAGATGCCAGCCTGGTTTTCCTCATACTTTAAATTGCATGTGATTTCTTTTTCTATTCTACAGTGCCTACTCTATCATTCATCAACTTTCCATATAAATGCTGGATCATTAAGAGTTTTCTTCCCCTTGGTCTGCTTGCTCATCTCTCTGCTAATACTGTGCTGTCCTGAGTATTTTCGTTTGAAAATCTTAGAAATATGTTAGACAAGCCATCACTCTTTTTTTAGATGACTAAAAAGCATTAGACATTTGTCATTTTCACTACACATGAAAAAGTAATTTTTCCTGCCTTAAAACAACCTGATTTGGGAATTTATGTGATTTCATAGGAATAGCATCTGGAA
>NW_022324249.1:0-5753 GCF_002776525.5 Piliocolobus tephrosceles
TTCTTGGGAGAGTTTCTTCCTCTCTCCAGGCGCTGAGAGCTACAAAGATCAATCTGGCTTTCCAGATTTTATTTTTTCTTCCCATTACTAACGGAAGAAATCAAGAAGCGCCAGGCAGAAGGGCCCTGCTCCCACCAATCAGAGCCCAGCCGAAGGCCAGAGCAGAAAGTGCAGCGGTGGGACGCGCGGTGACAACCCCTCGCCCCCCGGGACCCGCCGGCCTGGGCAGAGGTTGGTGAGGCCGCTGCGCGACAGCTCCGGGCCCGCGCCTTTCGCTTTCTCCCGCCCAGCAAGTGAGATGATAAATCACGGGGCGGGGGCAGTGCGCCCCCAGCAACCGCGCACAGACCCCCCCTGCACGCGCGTCCCAGGCGGGGTCGACCCAGAGGAGTCACGGGGCAGCGCACAGCCTCACTAGCAGGGCAGCCAGGACCCACGCGCGCGGGTCCACGCAGCCACCTAGATAAGTGACAAAACACTCAGGAAGCCATCATGCGGGGCCAGGAAAGAGCCCCCACCCAGAGTCACGGACTCCCTCGTCTGAGGGTCCGCGCAGTCCCCTCGTTGAGACTGGCGAAGCAGTCTCACTGCGAGGGAGGGCGGAGAGGACGTTGGAGTCTCCACACGCGGTGACCCGGACCCCGTTCCATGAGTGGGTCCATGCAGGGCCCACTCGGCCGCACGCGGGGACCAGCCAGGCCGCGGAGGACCGGGCAGAAGCCAGCGCCCGGGTCCATGCAGTCCCCTCCGCGGCACACGCCGGGAGCCGGGGAGCAGTGGGACCGGACCGCACCCGCAGGGCGCCCGGGACCCCCGCGCTGGCCCACGCGGTATCGCAGCAGACGCGAAGCCCCCGGTGCCACCCGAGGCGGAGACAAAGCCCAGGCGCACGGACCCGGGATCCCGACCCCGGACTCTGCGGAGCCCAGCTCGGAGTCGCCACGCCCGGCGCAGAGACCCCCGCCCGGTCCGGAGACCCTGTCGCCCGTCGCCCAGTCTCACCTCGGGCCGCCGCCTCCCAGCGCTAGCTCCTCGCCGCGGCGCCTGGGCAGACTAGAGCGCAGCTGAGCAGCGGACAGAGACGCGGCAGCCTCAACAAGGGAGCCCCTGGGCGGGGCCGCCGCCGCCGCCGCCACTTCAGCCCGTGTTCCCCGCTCAGGATCGGCTCCGATCAAGGAGCTGCAGCTGGCGCTGGGCTGAGGCCGGGACACACATCACGCAGGTGTAGAGGGCCCCGCCCTCCGCCCGCCGCCCGCCGCCCCGCCCCCAGCAGAGCCGGGCGCCCAGGGCCCGCCCCCCGGCCGATGGGCAGTGAGCTGAGCAGAGAGGGCGGGGCCTTAGGTAACAGAGACTGGTTGGGTCGGACGGTGCTGGGACTGGGCACGCGGGGTCTCGCGAGAGGACCAGAGCCAAGAGCTGGCCAGATCCTGGCCTCCTAGAAGACCCAGCTCAATGTCCACCTGGAGTCTGCTCTACAGGACAGGCTCATCTCAAGCCCAGAACTCAGACTTTTAGGCCAGAGAGCGAGAGACAGGCTTGCTTTACAAAAAGTGAAACTGAGGTCCAAGGAATAGGATTGCCTGCTGCCGGAAGTCACGTAGTCCCATTCACTCGTTCACCTTGTCATTCAGCAAACATTTGGAAGCACGTATGATGCTTAGGAGTGAAGTAGGGCCGGGCGCGGTGGCTCGCACCTGTAATCCCAGCACTTTGTGGGGCCAAGGCAGGTGGATCACTTGAGGCCAGGAGTTTGAAACCAGCCTGGCCAACAAGATGAAACCCCATCTCTGCTAAAAATACAAAAACTTAGCCGATCGTGGTCACACATACCTGTGGTCCCAGCTACTGGGAAGGCTGAGGCAGGAGAATCGTTTGAACCCAGGAGGAGGAGGTTACAGTGAGCTGAGATGGTGCCATTGCATGCACTCCAGCCTGGGCGACAGAGTGAGACTCTGTCTCCAAAAAAAAAATAATAATAGATGGGAAGTAGAAGCAAACTTAGGCCTTCCCTGAAGGAGCTCGGCCAAGGAGTACCTGAAATGTCTCTGCATCTCTTTAAGGTCTGATAAAGGAACCAGGAGCGAGAACTAATCACTTCCCTTTCCTGCCTCAGAGCTTTCATGTGTTTGCTTTTCCTCGCCTGAAATGCCAAGTACCAATCATATTCATTTATTTATAGAAATGAGGTCTAACTATATTGCCCAGGCTGATCTCAAACTCCTGGCCTCAAGCTATCCTTTCGTCTCAGCCTCCCAAAGTGTTGGGATTACAGGCATGAACCACTGTCCCCAGCCCTGATCGTCTTTAAAACCTCTTTCCTCGTCTTCTTTGAGCTTCCTGCATCATGTGACTCCACACCCTTGGTTTTCCTGTACCTCTACAGCTGCTCCTCTGTGGGTACCGGGGACCCACCCCCTTCTCTGCCCAACTTGTATATGTCTGGGCTCTGGCCAAATGCCCTTCCATTTGCAGTGGGCACTGCAACAGGAAATCTCATGCCCTTCCGGGCTTCACAAACTATCCACATGCTCTGCTGCCTGCCAGAGACATCCATCCCAGTCAGATGCCCAGCCCTCACCTTTCCCAAAGCCCCAGATGGACACAGGGAAGCATCTCAAATTTTCCGTGGCCAAAATAGAGTGCTTTGTTAGTGCCCTAACTTGCTCATCCATATTCTTGTGATTCTCTGTAAACAGCCCCTCCATCCACCCAACTGCAGAGGTGAAAATCTCAAATCCTCCTCCAGTCCTTCCTCCTCGAACCTCTCATGCAGCCCTCTGCCTTCCTAGGACGCTGAGCAACCCTCACTCCCAGTGCCAGCTGGGGTGCTGTCTGAGTGGCTGCCACCCACTTGGCATGAAGTGTGACCTCTCGCCCGGTGTGGTGGCTTACGTCTGTAGTCACAGCCCTTTGAAAGGCTGAGGCAGGCAGATAGCTTGAGGCCAGGAGACTGGGAGCAGCCTGGTAAGTATGGTGAAACTAAAATACAACAATTAGCCAGGCATGGTAATGCGTGCCTATCATCCCAGCTACCCTACCCAGGAGGCAGAGGCAGGAAAATTGCTTGAACCTGGGAGGCAGTGGTTGCAGTCAGCCAAGGTCACACCACTGCATTCCAGGCTGGGCAACAGAGTGAGACTCTGTTGCAAATTAAAAACCAAACAAACAAACAAACAAAAAAAGAAGTCGAAGTGTGACCTCTCCAAGGCAAGGCAGTGTCCCACTCTGATTCAATTCCATGTGCAAAACAGGACCTGAACCCTGAAATCACTCACTCAGGGAGGCTGCTGGGATGGGTAGATGCACAGTTAAGGCCTTCATGGTGGCTGGGGCTGACCCCATCCCCATCGCTCTTCCCACACACACCTGCACATTCATCACTCCCATGCTCGCAACCACTACTGAAATCCTGGCCCCTAATCTGATTTGCCTAACGAGGTCCCCAGATGAACAATACATGCTTCCCTACTTCTCCCCTGCTAGGGCCCCACTGTGTTCTGGGATGTACTCAGGGATCAGGAGAACAAAATCTCAGGAAGTGAAAGGACATTCCAGGGTGCAGACCTCTGCATCCCCCTCCATGCCCTCAGCCCTGCCTGACACACCCTCACCCCTGTACCTGGCCAGCTCCTACCAACCCTTAAATTCTCACCAAGTTCTGTGGTGGCAGCCACACCCTAAAGTGACTGAACCCCCAATAACCTATGCCCTTGCATAGACTTCCTGAGCTTGGGTACGAGCAAAACCGGTGACTGGCTTCTAACCCATAGAGCCTGGCAAAAGCAATGGGATGTAACTGTCACAGCGCATCACCTTCACACACTAGAGAGAAAGCAGGCGCTGCAGGAGGGAGATGCTGTGCTGAGAAAGGATCTTTGGAGGGGCCCCATAGGCAAGGAAGCAAAAAGCTGGGCCCTTGCCAAGTGGGTCCGAGGAAATGAATTCTGTCAATAACCTCGGCGGACCTGGAAATGGATTCTGCCTTGGTGGAGCCTGAGATGAGGAAGCAGCCCAGCTGCTTAGCGTGAGATCCCAAACACTGGACCCGCTAAAATGTGCTCAACTCCTAGCTTGCCAAAATTGGCTTAAAGGTGTGTGTTGTTTAAAGCTTCTAAGTTTTTAGTTATTGCCTATGAAAGTGTTAAAATATGAGACAATAACTTAGGTCCCCTCCCCATCACATACATTCTTCTTTCTGGCATTCATCACAATTATGCTGATGGATTTAAAATCTCCCTCTTGACTGGGTGCAGTGGCTCAGGAGTTCCAGACTAGCCTGGCCAACATGGTGAAACCCCATCTCTACTAAAAATACAAAAATAAGCTAGACGTGGTGGTGCATACCTGTAATCCCAGCTACTCGGAAGGCTGAGGCAGTAGAACTGCTTGAATCCAGGAGGCAGAGGTTGCAGTGAGCCGAGCTTACACCATTGAACTCCAGCCTGAGTGACAAGAACAAAACTCTGTCTCAAAAAAAAAAAAAAAAAAAAAAAAATTGTCTCTTGCCACTAGCATGAAGGTCCCATGAGAAGAAAAATGGAAATTCTTGCTCATAACAGTGCCCCAAATGCCCAGCACAGTGTAGCTCTAGGGCAGTTGGTCGATGGTGGACGCTGCTGGTTGGAGGGCCCAGCTGATCCTCCCAGCTGCCTTCTCCCTGGTCAGGTTCCATTGTAAAGAACAGAATAGTTTCTTGCCTTTCCAGAGTCCCTCTTGGGAATTGGCCAAGTGACATTGTCCTGCCCCGGGAGACATAAGTGGAAGTTGGCTGAAAGGTTTCTAGCCGTGGTGTGCTGGGGCGATATGAACCAGGACATTAGAGCTGACCGTCCATTGTTCGGGAATTCTGCAAGTTGATTTCTCAACACATTCAGTACTTAAAAATATTAAATAATATAAACACGCAAATTAAAAAATGCATTAGACCAGATGCAGTGGCCCACGTCTAACACATTGGAAGCCTGAGGCAGGAAGAACACTATTGCCCAGGAGTTCAAGACCAGCATAGGCTGAAAAGGAACACCCTGTCTCCACAAAAAATTTTAAAATTAGCTAGGCATGGTGTTGTGTGCGTGCAATCCTAGCCACTCAGGAGGCTGAGGTGGGAGGATCACTTGAGCCATCTGTTCAAGGCTCCAATGAGCTATGATAGTGCCACTGCACTCCAGCCTGGGTGACGGAGCCAGATCCTGTCTCAGAAATAAACATATTTCATATATTAATAAATTTATAATAAATGTATATTTATATGCACATTTATGTATTATAATTATATATTTAGACATAAATATATATTTCTTGTTTTATTTATTTACTTATTTATTTTGAGACAGAGTTTAACTCTTGTCGCCCAGGCTGGAGTGCAATGATGCAATCTGGGCTCAAGGCAACCTCCACCTCCGGGGTCCAAGTGATTTTCCTGCCTCAGTCTCCTGAGTAGCTGGGATTACAGGCATGCACCACCACGCCTGGCTAATTTTTGTATCTTTAGTAGAGATGGGGTTTCTCCATGTTGGTCAGGCTAGTCTCGAACTCCTGACATAAGGTGATCTGCCCACCTCGGCCTCCCAAATTGCTGGGATTACAGGTGTAAGCCACTGTGTCCACCCTATAGGATATATTTATATATTATAATTATGTGTATTAATTTTATATAATTATATATAAATATAAAAATAAAAACTTTCCTTGACTTCTCATTTCTACGTACAGTCAGTACCATGACTTCAAATACTATCTATGTGTAATAATTT
>NW_022324250.1:0-2765 GCF_002776525.5 Piliocolobus tephrosceles
CCATGACTTCAAATACTATCTATGTGTAATAATTTTAAATGTATATTTTATATATATATACATTTTTTTTTTGAGATGGAGTCTCGCCCTGTCACCCAGGCTGGAGTGCAATGGCACAGTCTCAGATCACTGCAACCTCTGACTCCCGGGTTGAAGCGATTCTCCTGCCTCAGCCTCCCAAGTAGCTGGGCTTATAGGCGCCCACCACCACGTCCAGCTAATTTTTGTATTTTTAGTAGAGATAGGGTTTTGCCATGTTGGCTAGGTTGGTTTTGAACTCCTGACCTTAATTGATCGCCTGCCTCGGCCTCCTAAAGTGCTGGGAATACAGGCATGAGCCACCTTGGCCAAAATATTTTTCTGTTTCCAAGCATTTTACATGAGAGGAAAGTGGTGAATAAATCATCTGACACTCTACTGTAAAAAAAATCTTTGTGCCTCTCTTCATCTTTCCTAAGCGTATATATTACCAAAATGTCTTTAGGTTGAGGTCCTCCCATCAAAAGTTTACAAGGTGTTGTGTCCTCAACCACCCTCCTGTCTTTTCCTAGCCCTGGCATTTTAGAACTGTCTGGGAATGTCCCAGGATACCCCCTGTGGCCATGTCTATTGGAGGGTCTAGTGAGTATCAGCCCCTGGGTCATCTCATCGCCGAGGACAGCCTGAGGTAGGGGGTAGAGTCGCTCAGGGAGCAGCTGGATGCTCTTGGCCATAGAGGAATCTTCTGGTATAGTTTCATCTAAAATGATGACCCCTTAGGGTTATTAAAATTTTAGGACATTAAAATCAATGGACAATGAAACGTAATGTCATTAAAGCTAGGTCATTAAAACTGTTCCTCCAGCTGGAGTTTTTGTTCCTCAGAGACACATTGATGGTCTGCCAATGGGATGCTGATATTGAGAGGAAAAGGCAGAAATGATTTCTGTTCTCTAGATTGTCTCAGACTTGTGAAGAGAGAAAAACTGTCCCAAAGGACAAGGAAAACTCACCCCAGAGAGGATGTGCAAGAACCTGAATATGAAAATGCACTTAAGGCACACAGAAGGACAAAGAGCAGTGCCAGTGCCTCCTAGGTGGTCACTGAGTACTTTACTGAGCAGGACGGGTGTCCCGAGGGATAGAATGGCCTGCCGTGACACTTAGAAAGGTCTGTGTTGGAGTCTGCACTGCCTCTCGCTGAGTTTGTTACGTTGAAAAAGCTTGTCCGCTTATTTGTGTTTCAGTTTTTCATTGACTGTAAGATACGTTTTATCAGTACAGCTTGAAAGATAAGCATACTATTTCCAAAGAGGCAAGGTAAAAAGATGTATTTTATTTGCTAAAAATTTGTATTTATTTCTTCCCCAGAGTTAGTGTAGTAAGTTTTAAAAGTCTGTTCTTTTCAAGAGTAATTTCAAATGGAATTGTAGGACTTAGCTTTGCCAATGCTACTGGTGAAATAAAAGTATGATGGATAAATTGATGATTTACAAAGATTCACCAAAATGTCAGCTCCCGTCTTGTAGCATGGTGAAGAATTTATGACAGTGGACACATCTGTATCCTCTTATCTGGATATCTGAGGGGCTTTTTGGTGTTGTTTTATATTTTTTTGGAGACACTTGCTCTGTAGCCCGGCTGGAATGCAGTGGCGCCATCTCTGCTTACCGCAACCTCTGCCTCCCGGGTTCAAGTGATTCTCCTGTGTCAGCCTCCCGAGTTACTGGGATTATAGGCACCCACCATCACACCCAGCTAATTTTTGTATTTTTAGTAAACACGGGGTTTTAGGCCTGGCACAGTGGCTCATGCCTGTAATCCCAGCACTTTGGGAGGCCAAGGTGGGCGGATCATGAGGTCAGGAGTTCCAGAGCAGTCTGGCCAACATGGTGAAAACCTGTCTCTACCACAAATACAAACAAATTAGCTGAGCCGGGTGGCAGTCACCTATAATCCCAGCTACTCGTGAGGCTGAGGCAAAAGAATTGCTTGAACCCAGGAGGTGGAGGTTGCAGTGAGCCAAGATCTTGCCTCCGCACCCCAGCCCAAGCGACAATGCAAGACTCTGTCTCAAAAAACAGACAAACAAACAAACAGCAAAAAGGCGGGGTTTTGCCATGTTGGCCAGGCTGGTCTCAACCTCCTGACATCAGGTGATTGCCCGCCTCAGCCTCCCAAGGTGCTGGGATTACAGGCGTGAGCCACCATGCCCGGCCCACTCTATTTTCTTTTTATTCCCTGAATTTTAATATGTTTGAGTTTGTCTGTTCCTTTATCACTGTTTTCTTACATAAAAGAAATTCTGCCTAATCCTTCATAAAAAAAAAAAAATCTTCCTGTGACTTCTGAAAGTGTTCTGGTTTTGTCTTTCATATTTGAATATATAATAAGTTGATTATGAATCATGGAATAGAGAAGAATGCAATGCATTTTCCCAAGTAGATGCCAGCCTGGTTTTCCTCATACTTTAAATTGCATGTGATTTCTTTTTCTATTCTACAGTGCCTACTCTATCATTCATCAACTTTCCATATAAATGCTGGATCATTAAGAGTTTTCTTCCCCTTGGTCTGCTTGCTCATCTCTCTGCTAATACTGTGCTGTCCTGAGTATTTTAGTTTGAAAATCTTAGAAATATGTTAGACAAGCCATCACTCTTTTTTTAGATGACTAAAAAGCATTAGACATTTGTCATTTTCACTACACATGAAAAAGTAATTTTTCCTGCCTTAAAATAACCTGATTTGGGAATTTATGTGATTTCATAGGAATAGCATCTGGAA
>NW_022324251.1:0-5742 GCF_002776525.5 Piliocolobus tephrosceles
TTCTTGGGAGAGTTTCTTCCTCTCTCCAGGCGCTGAGAGCTACAAAGTTCAATCTGGCTTTCCAGATTTTATTTTTTCTTCCCATTACTACGGAAGAAATCAAGAAGCGCCAGGCAGAAGGGCCCTGCTCCCACCAATCAGAGCCCAGCCGAAGGCCAGAGCAGAAAGTGCAGCGGTGGGACGCGCGGTGACAACCCCTCGCCCCCCGGGACCCGCCGGCCTGGGCAGAGGTTGGTGAGGCCGCTGCGCGACAGCTCCGGCCCGCGCCTTTCGCTTTCTCCCGCCCAGCAAGTGAGATGATAAATCACGGGGCGGGGGCAGTGCGCCCCCAGCAACCGCGCACAGACCCCCCCTGCAAGCGCGTCCCAGGCTGGGTCGACCCAGAGGAGTCACGGGGCAGCGCACAGCCTCACTAGCAGGGCAGCCAGGACCCACGCGCGCGGGTCCACGCAGCCACCTAGATAAGTGACAAAACACTCAGGAAGCCATCATGCGGGGCCAGGAAAGAGCCCCCACCCAGAGTCACGGACTCCCTCGTCTGAGGGTCCGCGCAGTCCCCTCGTTGAGACTGGCGAAGCAGTCTCACTGCGAGGGAGGGCGGAGAGGACGTTGGAGTCTCCACACGCGGTGACCCGGACCCCGTTCCATGAGTGGGTCCATGCAGGGCCCACTCGGCCGCACGCGGGGACCAGCCAGGCCGCGGAGGACCGGGCAGAAGCCAGCGCCCGGGTCCATGCAGTCCCCTCCGCGGCACACGCCGGGAGCCGGGGAGCAGTGGGACCGGACCGCACCCGCAGGGCGCCCGGGACCCCCGCGCTGGCCCACGCGGTATCGCAGCAGACGCGAAGCCCCCGGTGCCACCCGAGGCGGAGACAAAGCCCAGGCGCACGGACCCGGGATCCCGACCCCGGACTCTGCGGAGCCCAGCTCGGAGTCGCCACGCCCGGCGCAGAGACCCCCGCCCGGTCCGGAGACCCTGTCGCCCGTCGCCCAGTCTCACCTCGGGCCGCCGCCTCCCAGCGATAGCTCCTCGGGCGGCGCCTGGGCGGACTAGAGCGCAGCTGAGCAGCCGACAGAGACGCGGCTGCCTCAACAAGGGAGCCCCTGGGCGGGGCCGCCGCCGCCGCCGCCACTTCAGCCCGTGTTCCCCGCTCAGGATCGGCTCCGATCAAGGAGCTGCAGCTGGCACTGGGCTGAGGCCGGGACACACATCACGCAGGTGTAGAGGGCCCCGCCTTCCGCCCGCCGCCCCGCCCCCAGCAGAGCCGGGCGCCCAGGGCCCGCCCCCCCCGGCGGATGGGCAGTGAGCTGTGCAGAGAGGGCGGGGCCTTAGGTAACAGAGAGTGGTTGGGTCGGACGGTGCTGGGACTGGGCACGGGGTCTCGCGAGAGGACCAGAGCCAAGAGCTGGCCAGATCCTGGCCTCCTAGAAGACCCAGCTCAATGTCCACCTGGAGTCTGCTCTACAGGACAGGCTCATCTCAAGCCCAGAACTCAGACTTTTAGGCCAGAGAGCGAGAGACAGGCTTGCTTTACAAAAAGTGAAACTGAGGTCCAAGGAATAGGATTGCCTGCTGCCGGAAGTCACGTAGTCCCATTCACTCGTTCACCTTGTCATTCAGCAAACATTTGGAAGCACGTATGATGCTTAGGAGTGAAGTAGGGCCGGGCGCGGTGGCTCGCACCTGTAATCCCAGCACTTTGTGGGGCCAAGGCAGGTGGATCACTTGAGGCCAGGAGTTTGAAACCAGCCTGGCCAACAAGATGAAACCCCATCTCTGCTAAAAATACAAAAACTTAGCCGATCGTGGTCACACGTACCTGTGGTCCCAGCTACTGGGAAGGCTGAGGCAGGAGAATCCTTTGAACCCAGGAGGAGGAGGTTACAGTGAGCTGAGATGGTGCCATTGCATGCACTCCAGCCTGGGCGACAGAGTGAGACTCTGTCTCCAAAAAAAAAATAATAATAGATGGGAAGTAGAAGCAAACTTAGGCCTTCCCTGAAGGAGCTCGGCCAAGGAGTACCTGAAATGTCTCTGCATCTCTTTAAGGTCTGATAAAGGAACCAGGAGCGAGAACTAATCACTTCCCTTTCCTGCCTCAGAGCTTTCATGTGTTTGCTTTTCCTCGCCTGAAATGCCAAGTACCAATCATATTCATTTATTTATAGAAATGAGGTCTAACTATATTGCCCAGGCTGATCTCAAACTCCTGGCCTCAAGCTATCCTTTCGTCTCAGCCTCCCAAAGTGTTGGGATTACAGGCATGAACCACTGTCCCCAGCCCTGATCGTCTTTAAAACCTCTTTCCTCGTCTTCTTTGAGCTTCCTGCATCATGTGACTCCACACCCTTGGTTTTCCTGTACCTCTACAGCTGCTCCTCTGTGGGTACCGGGGACCCACCCCCTTCTCTGCCCAACTTGTATATGTCTGGGCTCTGGCCAAATGCCCTTCCATTTGCAGTGGGCACTGCAACAGGAAATCTCATGCCCTTCCGGGCTTCACAAACTATCCACATGCTCTGCTGCCTGCCAGAGACATCCATCCCAGTCAGATGCCCAGCCCTCACCTTTCCCAAAGCCCCAGTTGGACACAGGGAAGCATCTCAAATTTTCCGTGGCCAAAATAGAGTGCTTTGTTAGTGCCCTAACTTGCTCATCCATATTCTTGTGATTCTCTGTAAACAGCCCCTCCATCCACCCAACTGCAGAGGTGAAAATCTCAAATCCTCCTCCAGTCCTTCCTCCTCGAACCTCTCATGCAGCCCTCTGCCTTCCTAGGACGCTGAGCAACCCTCACTCCCAGTGCCAGCTGGGGTGCTGTCTGAGTGGCTGCCACCCACTTGGCATGAAGTGTGACCTCTCGCCCGGTGTGGTGGCTTACGTCTGTAGTCACAGCCCTTTGAAAGGCTGAGGCAGGCAGATAGCTTGAGGCCAGGAGACTGGGAGCAGCCTGGTAAGTATGGTGAAACTAAAATACAACAATTAGCCAGGCATGGTAATGCGTGCCTATCATCCCAGCTACCCTACCCAGGAGGCAGAGGCAGGAAAATTGCTTGAACCTGGGAGGCAGTGGTTGCAGTCAGCCAAGGTCACACCACTGCATTCCAGGCTGGGCAACAGAGTGAGACTCTGTTGCAAATTAAAAACCAAACAAACAAACAAACAAAAAAAGAAGTCGAAGTGTGACCTCTCCAAGGCAAGGCAGTGTCCCACTCTGATTCAATTCCATGTGCAAAACAGGACCTGAACCCTGAAATCACTCACTCAGGGAGGCTGCTGGGATGGGTAGATGCACAGTTAAGGCCTTCATGGTGGCTGGGGCTGACCCCATCCCCATCGCTCTTCCCACACACACCTGCACATTCATCACTCCCATGCTCGCAACCACTACTGAAATCCTGGCCCCTAATCTGATTTGCCTAACGAGGTCCCCAGATGAACAATACATGCTTCCCTACTTCTCCCCTGCTAGGGCCCCACTGTGTTCTGGGATGTACTCAGGGATCAGGAGAACAAAATCTCAGGAAGTGAAAGGACATTCCAGGGTGCAGACCTCTGCATCCCCCTCCATGCCCTCAGCCCTGCCTGACACACCCTCACCCCTGTACCTGGCCAGCTCCTACCAACCCTTAAATTCTCACCAAGTTCTGTGGTGGCAGCCACACCCTAAAGTGACTGAACCCCCAATAACCTATGCCCTTGCATAGACTTCCTGAGCTTGGGTAAGAGCAAAACCGGTGACTGGCTTCTAACCCATAGAGCCTGGCAAAAGTAATGGGATGTAACTGTCACAGCGCATCACCTTCACACACTAGAGAGAAAGCAGGTGCTGCAGGAGGGAGATGCTGTGCTGAGAAAGGATCTTTGGAGGGGCCCCATAGGCAAGGAAGCAAAAAGCTGGGCCCTTGCCAAGTGGGTCCGAGGAAATGAATTCTGTCAATAACCTCGGCGGACCTGGAAATGGATTCTGCCTTGGTGGAGCCTGAGATGAGGAAGCAGCCCAGCTGCTTAGCGTGAGATCCCAAGCACTGGACCCGCTAAAATGTGCTCAACTCCTAGCTTGCCAAAATTGGCTTAAAGGTGTGTGTTGTTTAAAGCTTCTAAGCTTTTAGTTATTGCCTATGAAAGTGTTAAAATATGAGACAATAACTTAGGTCCCCTCCCCATCACATACATTCTTCTTTCTGGCATTCATCACAATTATGCTGATGGATTTAAAATCTCCCTCTTGACTGGGTGCAGTGGCTCAGGAGTTCCAGACTAGCCTGGCCAACATGGTGAAACCCCATCTCTACTAAAAATACAAAAATAAGCTAGACGTGGTGGTGCATACCTGTAATCCCAGCTACTCGGAAGGCTGAGGCAGTAGAACTGCTTGAATCCAGGAGGCAGAGGTTGCAGTGAGCCGAGCTTACACCATTGAACTCCAGCCTGAGTGACAAGAACAAAACTCTGTCTCAAAAAAAAAAAAAAAAAAAAAAAAATTGTCTCTTGCCACTAGCATGAAGGTCCCATGAGAAGAAAAATGGAAATTCTTGCTCATAACAGTGCCCCAAATGCCCAGCACAGTGTAGCTCTAGGGCAGTTGGTCGATGGTGGACGCTGCTGGTTGGAGGGCCCAGCTGATCCTCCCAGCTGCCTTCTCCCTGGTCAGGTTCCATTGTAAAGAACAGAATAGTTTCTTGCCTTTCCAGAGTCCCTCTTGGGAATTGGCCAAGTGACATTGTCCTGCCCCGGGAGACATAAGTGGAAGTTGGCTGAAAGGTTTCTAGCCGTGGTGTGCTGGGGCGATATGAACCAGGACATTAGAGCTGACCGTCATTGTTCGGGAATTCTGCAAGTTGATTTCTCAACACATTCAGTACTTAAAAATATTAAATAATATAAACATGCAAATTTAAAAATGCATTAGACCAGATGCAGTGGCCCACGTCTAACACATTGGAAGCCTGAGGCAGGAAGATCACTATTGCCCAGGAGTTCAAGACCAGCATAGGCTAAAAAGGAACACCCTGTCTCCACAAAAAATTTTAAAATTAGCTAGGCATGGTGTTGTGTGCGTGCAATCCTAGCCACTCAGGAGGCTGAGGTGGGAGGATCACTTGAGCCATCTGTTCAAGGCTCCAATGAGCTATGATAGTGCCACTGCACTCCAGCCTGGGTGACGGAGCCAGATCCTGTCTCAGAAATAAACATATTTCATATATTAATAAATTTATAATAAATGTATATTTATATGCACATTTATGTATTATAATTATATATTTAGACATAAATATATATTTCTTGTTTTATTTATTTACTTATTTATTTTGAGACAGAGTTTAACTCTTGTCGCCCAGGCTGGAGTGCAATGATGCAATCTGGGCTCACCGCAACCTCCACCTCCGGGGTCCAAGTGATTTTCCTGCCTCAGTCTCCTGAGTAGCTGGGATTACAGGCATGCACCACCACGCCTGGCTAATTTTTGTATCTTTAGTAGAGATGGGGTTTCTCCATGTTGGTCAGGCTAGTCTCGAACTCCTGACATAAGGTGATCTGCCCACCTCGGCCTCCCAAATTGCTGGGATTACAGGTGTAAGCCACTGTGTCCACCCTATAGGATATATTTATATATTATAATTATGTGTATTAATTTTATATAATTATATATAAATATAAAAATAAAAACTTTCCTTGACTTCTCATTTCTACGTACAGTCAGTACCATGACTTCAAATACTATCTATGTGTAATAATTT
>NW_022324252.1:0-4474 GCF_002776525.5 Piliocolobus tephrosceles
AAAAACGGGAAAGAAGCTTTCTGTGAATCTGCTTTTTGCTATGTTTATTCATCTCATAGATGAAGCGTTCTTGACATTACACAGCTTTGAAACTCCCTCGTGGATGGATCCCCGAAGGGATATTTAGGATCACATTCGGGCGTATAGTGAAATAGAAAATATAGTCAGATCAAAACGGGAGAGAAGCTTTCTGAGAAACTGCTTGGTGACGTGTGCATTCCACTCAGGGAGTTATAACTTTCTTCTCATAAGGCACAATTTGAACACTGTTCCTGTAAAACCAAAAGAGTGATATTCGGAGCACATTAAAGACTATGGCAAAATTGAAATGTCCAATAAAAAACAGAAAGAAACACTCAAAGAAACAGCTCTCTGACATGTCGATTTTTACACAGGGTTAAAGCTTACTCTACATTTCCCAGTTTGAAAGTCGGTGTTTGAGAGATCTGCGAAGGGATAATAAGTGGCAACAGGAGGTCTGTGTCAAGGAAGGAAAGGTCTTCCATCGAATGTTTGAGAGAAGCTTTCTGTGCAACTCTTTTTTGAAGTTTGTGCTCATCTCATAGAGTTAAATCATTCTTTGGATTGAATATTTTAAAATCACTGTTTCTGTGGAATCTGAGAAAGGACATTTGGAAACCCTCTTTAGAATATCGTGTTAAAGAAATAACCTCACAGAGAAACGAGAAGGAAGCTTTCTGTGAAACTGCTCTGTGTCTCGTGAATGCCGCTCACACAGTTAAGCCTTTCTTTTCATTGAGTAGTATCATAACACTGTTTTTGTTTAGTATGCGAAGGGATATTCAGGAGTGCTTTGAGGCTTATGGTGAGAAAGGAAACGTCTTCAGATAGAAACTGGAGAGAAGTTTTGAAGAGTTGCTTTATGTCATGTGCATTCCCCTCACCTTTATTCTCCTAGAGGATTCTGTAATTCCTTTAGGGAAGAAGCTACCAAGAGACATTCGGGAGTGTAGATATGGCTATGGTGAAAAAGGAAATATCCTCAGACAAAAACTGAAAGAAGATTTCTGTGGAACTGCTTTGTGTTAGATATATTTATTCTTCTCGAATAGTTAAAACTTCTCTTATATTACGCAGTTGGAAAGACTGTCACGCACGGATACGTGAAGGGAAATTCAGGAAAAAATTCAGGCCTACAGTGAAAGAGGAGATATCTTCAGATAAAAAGTGGAGAGAAGGTTTTTGAGAAACGACTTTGTGATGTATGCATTCCACTCAGGGAGTTATACAATTTTTCTCACAAGGCAGTGTTTGAACACTGTTCCTGGGAAACTGAAAAACTGATATTTCAGAGCACATTGAGGACTCTGGCAAATAGTGAAATATACTGAAGTAAAATCGAGGAAGAATCGCTCCAACAATCTGCTCTCTGATATGTGCATTCACGTCACAGAGTTAATGCTTCCTCTCTGTTGCCCAGTTTTGAAACTTTGTGTTTGAAGGGTCTGTGAAGGGATATTTAGTGACACCCACAGGCTCGATGAAGCAGGCAGCTAAGCTTTCTGAGCAACTGCTTTGCAATGTGTGCATTTGTCACATAGAGTAAAACCGTTCTTTGGATTGAACAGCTTGAAATCATTGTTTTTGTGGAATATGAGGAAGTACATTTGGGAATGATCCTTAGAACATGGATAAAGAAATATCCGCAGGTAAAATCCACAAGGAAGCTTTCTGTGAAACTGCTCTGGGTCATCTTAATGCCTCTCACTCAGTTAAGCCCCTCTTTTCTTTCAGCAGTTTTCTTAAAGTGAGTATCCTTAGCATGTGACGGGATATTCGAGGGCACTTTAAGACTTACAGTGACAAAGAAAACATGTTCAGACTAAAACTGGAGAGAATTTTTCCGAGGAACTGCATTGTGACATGTGCATTCCACTCACAGTGTTATACCTCTCTTCTCATACAAGGTTGGGGAAACCCTTTTGGAGAAACAGGTACCAAGTGATATTTGGGAGCATGTTGGTGCCGAGGGTTTTAAGGGAAATATCCTCAGACTAAAACTGGAAAAAACTGTCTAGGAAACTACTCTGTGATATGTGTAATCATCTCACATAGATAATGCTGTCTTTATATTATGAAGCTTGGAAACTGTCATGGATGTATCCACGAAGGGACTTTCGGGAGCACTTTGAGGACTATGGTGAAAAATGAAATATCTTCAAAAAAAAAAAAAAAAGGGAAGGAAGCTTTATGTGAATCTGCTTTTTGCTATGTTTATTCATCTCACATAGATGAACTTTCTTGACATTACACAACATGGAAACTCCCTCTTGCATGGATTCACGAAGGGATATTTGGGAACACATTCGGGCCTCTAGTGAAACAGGAAATATAGTCAAATCAAAACAGGAGAGAAGACTTCTGAGAAACTGCTTGGTGATGTGTGCATTCCACTCAGGGAGTTATAACTTTCTTCTCATAAGGCACAATTTGAACACTGTTTGGTAAAACCAAAAGAGTGATATATGGAGCACATTGAAGACTATGGCAAAATTGAAATGTCCAACAAAAAAAAACTCGAAGAAACTGCTCTCTGACATGTTGATTTTTACACAGGGTTAAATCTTACTCTACATTTCCCAGTTTCAAAGTCGGTCTTTGAGGGTTCTGCGAAGGGAGAGTAAGTGGCAACTGGAGGCCTGTGTTGAGCAAGGAAATGTCTACCATCGAATATTTGAGAGAAGCTTTCGGCGCAACTCTATTGAAGTTTGTGCTCATCTCATAGAGTTAAATCATTCTTTGGATTGAGTAGTTTGAAATCACTGTTTCTGTGGAATCTGAATAAGGACATTTCGAAACGCTCTTTAGAATGTCCTGAAAAAGAAATAACCTCAGAGAGAAAGCAGAAGGAATCTTTCTGTGAAACTGCTCTGTGTCACGTGAATTCCACTCACAGTTAAGCTTCTCTTTTCATTGAGCAGTATCATAACACTGTTTTTGCTTAGTCTGTGATGGGATGCTCAGGAGCACTTCGTGGCTTACAGTGAGAAAGGAAACGTCTTCACATAGAAATAGGAGAGAAGCTTTCAGAGGAGCTGCTTTGTGTCATCTGCTTCCACTCACAGAATTCCACTCACAGAATGACGTGTGCATTTCACTCACGATTCTTCTCCTAGAGGATTCTGGAATATGTTTCGGAGAAAAATCTACCAAGAGACAGTCGGGAGTGTAGGGATGGCTATGGTGAAAAAGGAAATATCCTCAGAAAAAAACTGGAAAGAAGATTTCTGTGAAATTGCTTGTGATAGCTATATTTATTCACCTCGCATAGTTAAAACTTTTCTTATTTTATGCAGTTTGGAAACTCCATCATGCACGGATCGTCGAACAGACATTCGGGAGCACATTCACGCTTACAGTGAAAGAAGAGATATCTTCAGATAAAAAGTGGAGAGAATATTTCTGAGAAACGAATTTGTGATGTATGCATTCAACTCAAGGAGATATACCACTTTTCTCATAAGGCTGTGTTTGAACACTGTTCCTGTGAAACTGAAAAAGTGATATTTCAGAGCACATTCAGGACAATGCGAATACTGAAATATACTGAAATAAAATTGAGGAGGAAGCGTTCCAACGATCTGTTCCCTGATATGTGCATTCAATTCACAGAGTTAATGCTTACACTATGTTGTCCAGTTTTGAAACTCTGTCTTTGAAGAATTTGTGAAGGCATATTTAGTGACGCCCGGGGGCTGCTGGTCAGCAAGGAAACGTCATCCGATGAAACCTGCAGAGAAACTTTCTGAGCAACGGCTTTGCGATGTGTGTATTCGTCTCAGAGAGTTAAACCGTTATTTTGATTGAGGAGCTTGAAATCAGTGTTTTTGTGGAATCTGAGGGGGACATTTGGGAATGATACTTAGAACATGGAGAAAGAAATATCCTCAGGTAAAATCCAGAAGGAAGGTTTCTGTGTAACTGCTCTGTGTCGACTTAATGGCTCTCACTCAGTTAAGCCCCTTTTCTCATTGTGCAGTTTTCTAACCCTGTGTATGCTTAGCGTGTGATGGGATATTCAGGAGCACTTGTAGGCTTACCGTGAAAGAGGAAATATGCTCAGAACAAAAGTGGAGAGAAGCTTTCTGAGGAACTGCCTTGTGACGTGTGCATTCCACTCACAATGTTATGCTTCTCTTCTGTTACAGTGTCGGGGAAACCATTTTGAAGAAATAGGTACCAAGTGATATTCGGGAGCATGTTGGTACCGATGGTGAAAAGGGAAATAGCCTCCGACTAAAACTGGAGAAAGCTTTCTAGGAAACTACTCTGTGATATATGTAATCGTCTCACATAGATAATGCTTTCTTTACATTACACAGCTTAGAAACTCTCATGGAATGATCCACCAAGTGACCTTTGGGAACACTTTGAGGACAATGGTGAAAAACGAAATATCTACAGATAAAAACGGGAAAGAAGCTTTCTGTGAATCTGCTTTTTGCTATGTTTA
>NW_022324254.1:0-4474 GCF_002776525.5 Piliocolobus tephrosceles
TAAACATAGCAAAAAGCAGATTCACAGAAAGCTTCTTTCCCGTTTTTATCTGTAGATATTTCGTTTTTCACCATTGTCCTCAAAGTGTTCCCAAAGGTCACTTGGTGGATCATTCCATGAGAGTTTCTAAGCTGTGTAATGTAAAGAAAGCATTATCTATGTGAGACGATTACATATATCACAGAGTAGTTTCCTAGAAAGCTTTCTCCAGTTTTAGTCGGAGGCTATTTCCCTTTTCACCATCGGTACCAACATGCTCCCGAATATCACTTGGTACCTATTTCTTCAAAATGGTTTCCCCGACACTGTAACAGAAGAGAAGCATAACATTGTGAGTGGAATGCACACGTCACAAGGCAGTTCCTCAGAAAGCTTCTCTCCACTTTTGTTCTGAGCATATTTCCTCTTTCACGGTAAGCCTACAAGTGCTCCTGAATATCCCATCACACGCTAAGCATACACAGGGTTAGAAAACTGCACAATGAGAAAAGGGGCTTAACTGAGTGAGAGCCATTAAGTCGACACAGAGCAGTTACACAGAAACCTTCC
Organism: Piliocolobus tephrosceles; assembly: GCF_002776525.5. Lineage (NCBI taxonomy): Eukaryota > Metazoa > Chordata > Mammalia > Primates > Cercopithecidae > Piliocolobus > Piliocolobus tephrosceles. The sequence goes on from NW_022324254.1 coordinate 550, forward strand.
TTCTGGATTTTACCTGAGGATATTTCTTTCTCCATGTTCTAAGTATCATTCCCAAATGTCCCCCTCAGATTCCACAAAAACACTGATTTCAAGCTCCTCAATCAAAATAACGGTTTAACTCTCTGAGACGAATACACACATCGCAAAGCCGTTGCTCAGAAAGTTTCTCTGCAGGTTTCATCGGATGACGTTTCCTTGCTGACCAGCAGCCCCCGGGCGTCACTAAATATGCCTTCACAAATTCTTCAAAGACAGAGTTTCAAAACTGGACAACATAGTGTAAGCATTAACTCTGTGAATTGAATGCACATATCAGGGAACAGATCGTTGGAACGCTTCCTCCTCAATTTTATTTCAGTATATTTCAGTATTCGCATTGTCCTGAATGTGCTCTGAAATATCACTTTTTCAGTTTCACAGGAACAGTGTTCAAACACAGCCTTATGAGAAAAGTGGTATATCTCCTTGAGTTGAATGCATACATCACAAATTCGTTTCTCAGAAATATTCTCTCCACTTTTTATCTGAAGATATCTCTTCTTTCACTGTAAGCGTGAATGTGCTCCCGAATGTCTGTTCGACGATCCGTGCATGATGGAGTTTCCAAACTGCATAAAATAAGAAAAGTTTTAACTATGCGAGGTGAATAAATATAGCTATCACAAGCAATTTCACAGAAATCTTCTTTCCAGTTTTTTTCTGAGGATATTTCCTTTTTCACCATAGCCATCCCTACACTCCCGACTGTCTCTTGGTAGATTTTTCTCCGAAACATATTCCAGAATCCTCTAGGAGAAGAATCGTGAGTGAAATGCACACGTCATTCTGTGAGTGGAATTCTGTGAGTGGAAGCAGATGACACAAAGCAGCTCCTCTGAAAGCTTCTCTCCTATTTCTATGTGAAGACGTTTCCTTTCTCACTGTAAGCCACGAAGTGCTCCTGAGCATCCCATCACAGACTAAGCAAAAACAGTGTTATGATACTGCTCAATGAAAAGAGAAGCTTAACTGTGAGTGGAATTCACGTGACACAGAGCAGTTTCACAGAAAGATTCCTTCTGCTTTCTCTCTGAGGTTATTTCTTTTTCAGGACATTCTAAAGAGCGTTTCGAAATGTCCTTATTCAGATTCCACAGAAACAGTGATTTCAAACTACTCAATCCAAAGAATGATTTAACTCTATGAGATGAGCACAAACTTCAATAGAGTTGCGCCGAAAGCTTCTCTCAAATATTCGATGGTAGACATTTCCTTGCTCAACACAGGCCTCCAGTTGCCACTTACTCTCCCTTCGCAGAACCCTCAAAGACCGACTTTGAAACTGGGAAATGTAGAGTAAGATTTAACCCTGTGTAAAAATCAACATGTCAGAGAGCAGTTTCTTCGAGTTTTTTTTTGTTGGACATTTCAATTTTGCCATAGTCTTCAATGTGCTCCATATATCACTCTTTTGGTTTTACCAAACAGTGTTCAAATTGTGCCTTATGAGAAGAAAGTTATAACTCCCTGAGTGGAATGCACACATCACCAAGCAGTTTCTCAGAAGTCTTCTCTCCTGTTTTGATTTGACTATATTTCCTGTTTCACTAGAGGCCCGAATGTGTTCCCAAATATCCCTTCGTGAATCCATGCAAGAGGGAGTTTCCATGTTGTGTAATGTCAAGAAAGTTCATCTATGTGAGATGAATAAACATAGCAAAAAGCAGATTCACATAAAGCTTCCTTCCCTTTTTTTTTTTTTTTTGAAGATATTTCATTTTTCACCATAGTCCTCAAAGTGCTCCCGAAAGTCCCTTCGTGGATACATCCATGACAGTTTCCAAGCTTCATAATATAAAGACAGCATTATCTATGTGAGATGATTACACATATCACAGAGTAGTTTCCTAGACAGTTTTTTCCAGTTTTAGTCTGAGGATATTTCCCTTAAAACCCTCGGCACCAACATGCTCCCAAATATCACTTGGTACCTGTTTCTCCAAAAGGGTTTCCCCAACCTTGTATGAGAAGAGAGGTATAACACTGTGAGTGGAATGCACATGTCACAATGCAGTTCCTCGGAAAAATTCTCTCCAGTTTTAGTCTGAACATGTTTTCTTTGTCACTGTAAGTCTTAAAGTGCCCTCGAATATCCCGTCACATGCTAAGGATACTCACTTTAAGAAAACTGCTGAAAGAAAAGAGGGGCTTAACTGAGTGAGAGGCATTAAGATGACCCAGAGCAGTTTCACAGAAAGCTTCCTTGTGGATTTTACCTGCGGATATTTCTTTATCCATGTTCTAAGGATCATTCCCAAATGTACTTCCTCATATTCCACAAAAACAATGATTTCAAGCTGTTCAATCCAAAGAACGGTTTTACTCTATGTGACAAATGCACACATTGCAAAGCAGTTGCTCAGAAAGCTTAGCTGCCTGCTTCATCGAGCCTGTGGGTGTCACTAAATATCCCTTCACAGACCCTTCAAACACAAAGTTTCAAAACTGGGCAACAGAGAGGAAGCATTAACTCTGTGACGTGAATGCACATATCAGAGAGCAGATTGTTGGAGCGATTCTTCCTCGATTTTACTTCAGTATATTTCACTATTTGCCAGAGTCCTCAATGTGCTCTGAAATATCAGTTTTTCAGTTTCCCAGGAACAGTGTTCAAACACTGCCTTGTGAGAAAAATTGTATAACTCCCTGAGTGGAATGCATACATCACAAAGTCGTTTCTCAAAAACCTTCTCTCCACTTTTTATCTGAAGATATCTCCTCTTTCACTGTAGGCCTGAATTTTTTCCTGAATTTCCCTTCACGTATCCGTGCGTGACAGTCTTTCCAACTGCGTAATATAAGAGAAGTTTTAACTATTCGAGAAGAATAAATATATCTAACACAAAGCAGTTCCACAGAAATCTTCTTTCAGTTTTTGTCTGAGGATATTTCCTTTTTCACCATAGCCATATCTACACTCCCGAATGTCTCTTGGTAGCTTCTTCCCTAAAGGAATTACAGAATCCTCTAGGAGAATAAAGGTGAGGGGAATGCACATGACATAAAGCAACTCTTCAAAACTTCTCTCCAGTTTCTATCTGAAGACGTTTCCTTTCTCACCATAAGCCTCAAAGCACTCCTGAATATCCCTTCGCATACTAAACAAAAACAGTGTTATGATACTACTCAATGAAAAGAAAGGCTTAACTGTGTGAGCGGCATTCACGAGACACAGAGCAGTTTCACAGAAAGCTTCCTTCTCGTTTCTCTGTGAGGTTATTTCTTTAACACGATATTCTAAAGAGGGTTTCCAAATGTCCTTTCTCAGATTCCACAGAAACAGTGATTTTAAAATATTCAATCCAAAGAATGATTTAACTCTATGAGATGAGCACAAACTTCAAAAAAGAGTTGCACAGAAAGCTTCTCTCAAACATTCGATGGAAGACCTTTCCTTCCTTGACACAGACCTCCTGTTGCCACTTATTATCCCTTCGCAGATCTCTCAAACACCGACTTTCAAACTGGGAAATGTAGAGTAAGCTTTAACCCTGTGTAAAAATCGACATGTCAGAGAGCTGTTTCTTTGAGTGTTTCTTTCTGTTTTTTATTGGACATTTCAATTTTGCCATAGTCTTTAATGTGCTCCGAATATCACTCTTTTGGTTTTACAGGAACAGTGTTCAAATTGTGCCTTATGAGAAGAAAGTTATAACTCCCTGAGTGGAATGCACACGTCACCAAGCAGTTTCTCAGAAAGCTTCTCTCCCGTTTTGATCTGACTATATTTTCTATTTCACTATACGCCCGAATGTGATCCTAAATATCCCTTCGGGGATCCATCCACGAGGGAGTTTCAAAGCTGTGTAATGTCAAGAACGCTTCATCTATGAGATGAATAAACATAGCAAAAAGCAGATTCACAGAAAGCTTCTTTCCCGTTTTT
>NW_022324255.1:0-2914 GCF_002776525.5 Piliocolobus tephrosceles
GGGAGCCGGCCTCAAAGGGCACCTGCCCAAGGTGCAGATGCCCAGTTTAAAGATGCCCAAAGTGGACCTCAAAGGCCCCCAGGTGGATATCAAGGGCCCCAAGCTGGACCTGAAAGGCCCCAAGGCAGAGGTGACGGCCCCCGACATGGAGGTGTCTCTGCCCAGCGTGGAGGTGGACGTCCAGGCCCCAGGAGTCAAACTGGATGACGTGAGGCTGGAGGGGGACCTATCCCTGGCTGACAAGGATGTGACTGCGAAAGACAAAAAATTAAAAATGCCCAAGTTCAAGATGCCATCCTTCGGGGTATCAGCCGCAGGCAAGTCCATGGAGGCCTCGGTGGACGTGTCTGCGCCGAAGGTGGAGGCCGACGTGAGCCTCCCCTCCATGCAGGGGGACATCAAGACCACTGACCTCAGCATTCAGCCCCCATCCGCCGACCTGGAAGTCCAGGCTGTCCAGGTGGACACGACGCTCCCGGAGGGCCATGTGCCTGAGGGAGCCGGCGTCAAAGGGCACATGCCCAAGGTGCCGACACCCAGTTTCAAGATGCCCAAAGTGGACCTCAAGGGCCCCCAGGTGCACATCAAGGGCCCCAAGCTGGACCTGAAAGGCCCCAAGGCAGAGATGACGGCCCCCGACGTGGAGGTGTCTCTGCCCAGCGTGGAGGTGGATGTCCAGGCCATGGGAGCCAAGTTGGACCACATGCGGGTGGAGGGGGACCTGTCCATAGCCGACAAGGACGTGACCGCCAATGACAGCAAGTTCAAAATTCCCAAGTTCAAGATGCCATCCTTCGGGGTGTCTGCCCCAGGCAAGTCCATCGAGGCCATGGTGGAAGTGTCTGCACCGAAAGTGGAGGCCAACGTGAGCCTCCCCTCCATGCAGGGGGACCTCGAGACCACTGACCTCAGCATTCAGCCCCCATCCGCCGAGCTGGAGGTCCAGGCTGTCCAGGTGGACGTGAAGCTCCCTGAGGGGCACGTGCTCGAGGGAGCCGGCCTCAATGGGCACCTGCCCAAGATGCAGATGCCCAGTTCCAAGATGCCCAAAGTGGACCTCAAGGGCCCCAAGCTGGACCTGAAAGGCCCCAAGGCAGAGGTGACGGCCCCCGACGTGGAGGTGTCCCGGCCCAGCGTGGAGGTGGACATCCAGGCCCTGGGAGCCAAGCTGGATGATGCACGACTGGAGGGGGAACTGTCCCTGGCTGACAAGGACGTGACCGCCAAACAAAGCAAGTTCAAAATGCCCAAGTTCAAGATGCCATCCTTCGGGGTGTCGGCTACAGGCAAGTCCATCGAGGCCTCGTTGGACGTGTCTGTGCCGAAGGTGGAGGCCGATGTGAGACTCCCCTCCATGCACGGGGACCTCGACACCACTGACCTCAGCATTCAGCCCCCTTCTGTTCATCTGGAGGTCCAGGCTGTCCAGGTGGACGTGACGCTCCCTGAAGGCCACGTGCCCGAGGGAGCCGGCCTCAAAGGGCACCTACCTAAGATGGAGATGCCCAGTTTGAAGATACCGAAAGTGGACCTCAAAGGCCCCCATGTGGATATCAAGGGCCCCAAGCTGGACCTGAAAGGCCCGAAGGCAGAGGTGACGGCCCCCGACATGGAGGTGTCTCTGCCCAGCATGGAGGTGGACGTCCAGGCCCCAGGAGTCAAACTGGATGACGTGCGGCTGGAGGGGGACCTATCCCTGGCTGACAAGGATGTGACCGCTAAAGACAGCAAATTAAAAATGCCGAAGTTCAAGATGCCATCCTTTGGGGTATCGGCCCCAGGCAAGTCCATGGAGGCCTCGGTGGACGTGTCTGCGCCGAAAGTGGAGGCCGACGTGAGCCTCCCCTCCAAACAGGGGGACCTCGAGACCACTGACCTCAGCATTGAGTCCCCATCCGCTGAGCTGGAGGTCCAGGCTGTCCAGGTGGACGTGAAGCTCCCAGAGGGCCACATGCCCGAGGGAGGCGGCCTCAAAGGACACCTGCCCAAGGTGCAGATGCCCAGTTTGAAGATGCCCAAAGTGGATCTGAAAGGTCCCCAGATGGATATCAAGGGGCCCAAGCTGGACCTGAAAGGCACCAAGGTGCAGGTGACAGCCCCCGACGTGGAGGTGTCTCGGCCCAGTGTGGAGGTGGAAATCCAGGCCCCGGGAGCCAAGCTGGATGATGCCCAGCTGGAGGGGGAACTGTCCCTGGCCGACAAGGATGTGACTACCAAACACAGCAAGTTCAAAATGCCCAAGTTCAAGATGCCATCCTTCGGGGTGTCGGCTCCAGGCAAGTCCATCGAGTCCTCGGTGGATGTGTCTGTGCTGAAGGTGGAGGCCAACGTGAGCCTCCCTTCCATGCAGGGGGACCTCAAGACCACTGACCTCAGCTTTCAGCCCGCTTCCGCAGACCTGGAAGTCCAGGCTGTCCAGGTGGACGTGACGCTCCCGGAGGGCCACCTTCCCGAGGGAGCCGGTGTCAAAGGGCACCTGCCCAAGGTGCAGACGCCCAGTTTCAAGATGCCCAAAGTGGACCTCAAGGGCCCCAAGCTGGACCTGAAAGGCCCCAAGGCGGAGGTGATGACCTCCAACATGGATGTGTCTCTGCCCAGCGTGGAAGTGGACATCCAGGCCCCAGGAGCCAAGCTGGACGGTGCACGGCTGGAGGGGGAACTGTCCCTGGCTGACAAGGATGTGACTGCGAAAGACAGCAAGTTCAAAATGCCCAAGTTCAAGATGCCATCCTTTGGGGTGTCAGCCCCAGGCAAGTCCATCGAGGCCTCGATGGACGTTTCTACATCAAAGGTGGAGTCCGAACTGAGCCTCCCCTCCATGCAGGGGGACCTCAAGACCACTGACCTCAGCATTCAGCCCCCTTCCACCGAGCTGGAGGTCCAGGCTGTTCAGGTGGACGTGAAGCTCCCTGAG
>NW_022324256.1:0-2914 GCF_002776525.5 Piliocolobus tephrosceles
CTCAGGGAGCTTCACGTCCACCTGAACAGCCTGGACCTCCAGCTCGGTGGAAGGGGGCTGAATGCTGAGGTCAGTGGTCTTGAGGTCCCCCTGCATGGAGGGGAGGCTCAGTTCGGACTCCACCTTTGATGTAGAAACGTCCATCGAGGCCTCGATGGACTTGCCTGGGGCTGACACCCCAAAGGATGGCATCTTGAACTTGGGCATTTTGAACTTGCTGTCTTTCGCAGTCACATCCTTGTCAGCCAGGGACAGTTCCCCCTCCAGCCGTGCACCGTCCAGCTTGGCTCCTGGGGCCTGGATGTCCACTTCCACGCTGGGCAGAGACACATCCATGTTGGAGGTCATCACCTCCGCCTTGGGGCCTTTCAGGTCCAGCTTGGGGCCCTTGAGGTCCACTTTGGGCATCTTGAAACTGGGCGTCTGCACCTTGGGCAGGTGCCCTTTGACACCGGCTCCCTCGGGAAGGTGGCCCTCCGGGAGCGTCACGTCCACCTGGACAGCCTGGACTTCCAGGTCTGCGGAAGCGGGCTGAAAGCTGAGGTCAGTGGTCTTGAGGTCCCCCTGCATGGAAGGGAGGCTCACGTTGGCCTCCACCTTCAGCACAGACACATCCACCGAGGACTCGATGGACTTGCCTGGAGCCGACACCCCGAAGGATGGCATCTTGAACTTGGGCATTTTGAACTTGCTGTGTTTGGTAGTCACATCCTTGTCGGCCAGGGACAGTTCCCCCTCCAGCTGGGCATCATCCAGCTTGGCTCCCGGGGCCTGGATTTCCACCTCCACACTGGGCCGAGACACCTCCACGTCGGGGGCTGTCACCTGCACCTTGGTGCCTTTCAGGTCCAGCTTGGGCCCCTTGATATCCATCTGGGGACCTTTCAGATCCACTTTGGGCATCTTCAAACTGGGCATCTGCACCTTGGGCAGGTGTCCTTTGAGGCCGCCTCCCTCGGGCATGTGGCCCTCTGGGAGCTTCACGTCCACCTGGACAGCCTGGACCTCCAGCTCAGCGGATGGGGACTCAATGCTGAGGTCAGTGGTCTCGAGGTCCCCCTGTTTGGAGGGGAGGCTCACGTCGGCCTCCACTTTCGGCGCAGACACGTCCACCGAGGCCTCCATGGACTTGCCTGGGGCCGATACCCCAAAGGATGGCATCTTGAACTTCGGCATTTTTAATTTGCTGTCTTTAGCGGTCACATCCTTGTCAGCCAGGGATAGGTCCCCCTCCAGCCGCACGTCATCCAGTTTGACTCCTGGGGCCTGGACGTCCACCTCCATGCTGGGCAGAGACACCTCCATGTCGGGGGCCGTCACCTCTGCCTTCGGGCCTTTCAGGTCCAGCTTGGGGCCCTTGATATCCACATGGGGGCCTTTGAGGTCCACTTTCGGTATCTTCAAACTGGGCATCTCCATCTTAGGTAGGTGCCCTTTGAGGCCGGCTCCCTCGGGCACGTGGCCTTCAGGGAGCGTCACGTCCACCTGGACAGCCTGGACCTCCAGATGAACAGAAGGGGGCTGAATGCTGAGGTCAGTGGTGTCGAGGTCCCCGTGCATGGAGGGGAGTCTCACATCGGCCTCCACCTTCGGCACAGACACGTCCAACGAGGCCTCGATGGACTTGCCTGTAGCCGACACCCCGAAGGATGGCATCTTGAACTTGGGCATTTTGAACTTGCTTTGTTTGGCGGTCACGTCCTTGTCAGCCAGGGACAGTTCCCCCTCCAGTCGTGCATCATCCAGCTTGGCTCCCAGGGCCTGGATGTCCACCTCCACGCTGGGCCGGGACACCTCCACGTCGGGGGCCGTCACCTCTGCCTTGGGGCCTTTCAGGTCCAGCTTGGGGCCCTTGAGGTCCACTTTGGGCATCTTGGAACTGGGCATCTGCATCTTGGGCAGGTGCCCATTGAGGCCGGCTCCCTCGAGCACGTGCCCCTCAGGGAGCTTCACGTCCACCTGGACAGCCTGGACCTCCAGCTCGGCGGATGGGGGCTGAATGCTGAGGTCAGTGGTCTCGAGGTCCCCCTGCATGGAGGGGAGGCTCACGTTGGCCTCCACTTTCGGTGCAGACACTTCCACCATGGCCTCGATGGACTTGCCTGGGGCAGACACCCCGAAGGATGGCATCTTGAACTTGGGAATTTTGAACTTGCTGTCATTGGCGGTCACGTCCTTGTCGGCTATGGACAGGTCCCCCTCCACCCGCATGTGGTCCAACTTGGCTCCCATGGCCTGGACATCCACCTCCACGCTGGGCAGAGACACCTCCACGTCGGGGGCCGTCATCTCTGCCTTGGGGCCTTTCAGGTCCAGCTTGGGGCCCTTGATGTGCACCTGGGGGCCCTTGAGGTCCACTTTGGGCATCTTGAAACTGGGTGTCGGCACCTTGGGCATGTGCCCTTTGACGCCGGCTCCCTCAGGCACATGGCCCTCCGGGAGCGTCGTGTCCACCTGGACAGCCTGGACTTCCAGGTCGGCGGATGGGGGCTGAATGCTGAGGTCAGTGGTCTTGATGTCCCCCTGCATGGAGGGGAGGCTCACGTCGGCCTCCACCTTCGGCGCAGACACGTCCACCGAGGCCTCCATGGACTTGCCTGCGGCTGATACCCCGAAGGATGGCATCTTGAACTTGGGCATTTTTAATTTTTTGTCTTTCGCAGTCACATCCTTGTCAGCCAGGGATAGGTCCCCCTCCAGCCTCACGTCATCCAGTTTGACTCCTGGGGCCTGGACGTCCACCTCCACGCTGGGCAGAGACACCTCCATGTCGGGGGCCGTCACCTCTGCCTTGGGGCCTTTCAGGTCCAGCTTGGGGCCCTTGATATCCACCTGGGGGCCTTTGAGGTCCACTTTGGGCATCTTTAAACTGGGCATCTGCACCTTGGGCAGGTGCCCTTTGAGGCCGGCTCCC
>NW_022324257.1:0-4313 GCF_002776525.5 Piliocolobus tephrosceles
CCTAGCGAGAAGCACCCACAGGTGTGGAGGGGCAGGCCACCCCTTCATCTGGCGTCCAACGTGGGAGCTTTTTGCTAAGGTGAAGGCACGCTGGAGCGTGGTCATTGAGGACAAGTCGACGAGAGACTCCCGAGTACTCTACAGTCAGCCTTGCGGTAAGCTTGTGCGCTCGGAAGAACCTAGGGAAACAATGGGGCAAACTAAAAGTAAATATGCCTCTTATCGCAGCTTTATAAAAATTCTCTTAAAAAGAGGGGGAGTTAAAGTGTCTACCAAAAATCTAAATACGCTCTTTCAAACAATAGAACAGTTTTGTCCATGGTTTCCAGAACAGGGAACTTTAGATCTAAAAGATTGGGAAAAAATTGGCAAAGAATTAAAACAAGCAAGTAGGGAAGGTAAAATCATCCCACTTACAGTATGGAATGATTGGGTCATTATTAAAGTAGCTTTAGAACCATTGCAAACAGAAGAAGATAGCGTTCCAGTTTCTGATGTCCCTAAAAGCTGTGCAGTAGATTGTGAAAAAGAGGCAGGGATAGAATCCCGGAAAGGAAAAGAAAATTCACACTGTGAATGTGTAGCAGAGCCGGTAATGGCTCGGTCAACGCAAAATGTTGACAACAATCAATTACAGGAGGTAATATATCCTGAAACGTTAAAATTAGAGGAAAAGGATCCAAAATTAGCAGAGCCATCAGAGTCTAAACCACGATGGCCAACACCTCTTACAACAGCTCAGATGCCTGCAACCTTAGAACCTCAAATGCAGGTTAAACAAGTACAAACTCCAAAAGAAGATCAAATAGAGAAAGACAGAGTCTCTGCCATGGCAATGCCAATCCAAGTACAGTATCCACAATATCAGCAGGTAGAAAGTAAGATCCAGCAGCCAGCAGCCTATCAATATGGGCCGCCAGCTGAACTGCAGTATCGGCAGCCCCCAGAAAATCTGTGTGGACAGCCAGGAACATTTCCAGTGCCACAGGGCAGGGCGCCATATCCTCAGCCGCCCACCATGAGACTTAATCCTACAGCACCGCCCAGTACACAGGGTAGTGCAATACATAAAATTATTGATGAGGCAAGAAAACAGGGAGATATTGAGGCGTGGCAATTCCCAGTAATATTAGAAGCAAGACCACCTAGAGAAGGGGCTCAAGAGGGAGAGCCTCCCGTGGCTGAAGCCAGATATCAGTCCTTTTCTATAAAAATGCTGAAAGAAATGAAAGAAAGAGTAAAACAGTATGGACCCAACTCTCCTTACATGAGAACGTTATTAGATTCCATTGCTCATGGATATAGACTCATTCCTTATGATTGGGAGATTCTGGCAAAATCCTCACTCTCACCCTCTCAATTTTTACAATTTAAGACTTGGTGGATTGATGGGGCACAAATACAGGTCCGAAGAAATAGGACTGCCAATCCTCCAATTAACATAGATGCAGATCAACTATTAGGAATAGGTCAAAATTGGAGCACTGTTGACCAACAAGCTGACTTACTGGTATCCTCTGCATTCATAAAAGCACAAGAACTTCATGCTTTGACTCATGTAAATGCAGCAGGGTTAAAAAACAAATTTGATGTCACATGGAAACAGGCAAAAAATATTGTACAACATTGTACCCAGTGTCAAGTGCTACACCTGCCCACTCAAGAGGCAGGAGTTAATCCCAGAGGTCTGTGTCCCAATGCATTATGGCAAATGGATGTTACCCATGTACCTTCATTTGGAAAATTATCATATGTTCATGTAACAGTTGATACTTATTCACATTTCATATGGGCAACATGCCAAACAGGAGAAAGTACTTCCCATGTTAAAAAACATTTATTATCTTGTTTTGCTGTGATGGGAGTCCCAAAAAAAAATTAAAACTGACAATGGACCAGGTTATTATAGTAAAGCTTTCCAAAAATTCTTAAATCAGTGGAATATTACACATACAACAGAAATTCCTTATAATTCCCAAGGACAGGCCATAGTAGAAAAAACTAATAGAACACTCAAAACTCAGTTACTTAAACAAAAAGAAGGGGGAGACAGTAAGGAGTGTGCCTCTCCTCAGATGCAGCTTAATCTAGCACTCTATACTTTAAATTTTTTAAACATTTATAGAAATCAGACTACTACTTCTGCAGAACAACATCTTACTGGTAAAAAGAACAGCCCACATGAAAGAAAACTGATTTGGTGGAAAGACAACAAAAATAAGACATGGGAAATAGGGAAGGTGATAACCTGGGGAAGAGGCTTTGCTTGTGTTTCACCAGGAGAAAATCAGCTCCCTATTTGGATACCCACTAGACATTTGAAGTTCTACAATGAACCCATCGGAGATGCAAAGAAAAGCGCCTCCACGGAGACGGAAACACTACAATCGAGCACCATTGACTCGCAGGATGAATCAAGTGGTGATATCAGAAGAACAGATGAAGTCACCATGCACCAAGAAGGAGGAGCTGCCAACCTGGGCACAGTTAAAGAAGCTGACACTGTTAGCTAGAAAAAGCCTAGCTAACACAAAGGTGACACAAACCTCAGAAAAAATGCTGCTTGCAGCTTTAGTGGTTGTATCAACGGTGGTAAGTCTCCCCGTGCCTGCAGGAGCAGCTGCAGCTAATTATACCTACTGGGCCTATGTGCCTTTCCCGCCCTTAATTCGGGCAGTCACATGGATGGATAATCCTATTGAAGTATATGTTAATAATAGTGTGTGGGTACCTGGTCCCACAGATGATCGTTGCCCTGCCAAACCGGAGGAAGAAGGAATGATGATAAATATTTCCATTGGGTATCGTTATCCTCCTATATGTCTAGAGAAAGCACCAGGATGTTTAATGCCTGCTATCCAAAATTAGTTGGTAGAAGTGCCTACTCTCAATCCCATCAGTATATTTACTTATCACAAGGTTGTGGAATTCACAATCTGGTATCGATCAAAAATTGACAAATCAAATTAATGATCTTAGACAAACTGTCATTTGGATGGGAGATAGGCTCATGAGCTTGGAACATCATTTCCAGTTACAGTGTGACTGGAATACTTCAGATTTTTGTATTACACCCCAAATTTATAATGAGTCTAAACATCACTGAGACATGGTTAGATGCCATTTACAGGGAAGAGAAGATAATCTCACTTTAGACATTTCTAAATTAAAAGAACAAATTTTTGAAGCCTCTAAAAGTCATTTAAATATTGTCCCTGGAGCTGAGGAGTTAGATCAAGTGACAAAAAATCTTTATGGATTAAACCCCACGACTTAGATTAAGTCTATTAAAAACTCTACTGTAGTAAATTTTGGAATTATGTGTCTCTGTTTAATCGGTTTGTTTTTAGTGTGCTGGACCAGTCGAAGAATCCTGCGCCAAAATCGAGAGAACGAACAAGCCTTCATCGCCATGGCACATTTGTATAGAGAAAAAGAGAAAAAAAATGTTGCGAAAAGTCAGGGACCTTGAACAGAGAGACTGGCTGGAGCCACAACAACAACAACAACAACAAAAATAATAATATGAAGATTTCATGGACATTTTATTAGTTCTCCAAAATTTATACTTTTGTAATTTCTTATGTCTGTCTTTAATCTTTTAATCCCATTATTTTCTTTGTAAGATGAGGAAGATATATGTCACCTCAATACCCTATAATAATTGCCTTAACTACACAAATTGTTTGTAGAGCATGTGTGTTTAAACAGTATGAAAACTGGGCATCTTGAAAAAAGAACGAGATAACAGCAATGTTCAGGAAACAAGGGAGGTAACCTTGAACTGGCCGCCGGTGAGCCGGACGGACAGAGCCATATCTTTTCTCCTTTTGCACACAAATAGGAGAGATATCGCTAAATTCTTTTTCTCAGCATGGAATATCCCTGAGAGAGAGAATGCGCTCTAAGGGTAGGCCTATAAACGACCCCCTTGGAGGCGTGCCGCCTTTTACAGTTAAAGCCGAAGGGATGAAATAAGCCCCGGCCTCCTGTAGTGCTCCCAGGCTTATTGGGAGGGAAAAAAATTCCCACCTAATAAATTCTGGCCAGTCAGGTTGACTGCTCTCAAACCCTATTTCCTGATAAAATGTTATCAATGACTATGCGTGCCCTAAAATTTCGTTAGCAACTTTAATTTTAATGTTAACACCATCCTGTGATCTCATCCTGTCCCCACTTATTCTGTAATATTCTATTACTTTATAAAGTATGTAATCTCGGTGTCATGATGATAAAGGTGATTGTGTTAAAAAGAGAAGGGGGAAATGTAGGGAAAAAATAGGTTAGCCTGTTGCTGTGTTATTATAGATAGA
>NW_022324258.1:0-4313 GCF_002776525.5 Piliocolobus tephrosceles
TCTATCTATAATAACACAGCAACAGGCTAACCTATTTTTTCCCTACATTTCCCCCTTCTCTTTTTAACACAATCACCTTTATCATCATGACACCGAGATTACATACTTTATAAAGTAATAGAATATTACAGAATAAGTGGGGACAGGATGAGATCACAGGATGGTGTTAACATTAAAATTAAAGTTGCTAACGAAATTTTAGGGCACGCATAGTCATTGATAACATTTTATCAGGAAATAGGGTTTGAGAGCAGTCAACCTGACTGGCCAGAATTTATTAGGTGGGAATTTTTTTCCCTCCCAATAAGCCTGGGAGCACTACAGGAGGCCGGGGCTTATTTCATCCCTTCGGCTTTAACTGTAAAAGGCGGCACGCCTCCAAGGGGGTCGTTTATAGGCCTACCCTTAGAGCGCATTCTCTCTCTCAGGGATATTCCATGCTGAGAAAAAGAATTTAGCGATATCTCTCCTATTTGTGTGCAAAAGGAGAAAAGATATGGCTCTGTCCGTCCGGCTCACCGGCGGCCAGTTCAAGGTTACCTCCCTTGTTTCCTGAACATTGCTGTTATCTCGTTCTTTTTTCAAGATGCCCAGTTTTCATACTGTTTAAACACACATGCTCTACAAACAATTTGTGTAGTTAAGGCAATTATTATAGGGTATTGAGGTGACATATATCTTCCTCATCTTACAAAGAAAATAATGGGATTAAAAGATTAAAGACAGACATAAGAAATTACAAAAGTATAAATTTTGGAGAACTAATAAAATGTCCATGAAATCTTCATATTATTATTTTTGTTGTTGTTGTTGTTGTTGTGGCTCCAGCCAGTCTCTCTGTTCAAGGTCCCTGACTTTTCGCAACATTTTTTTTCTCTTTTTCTCTATACAAATGTGCCATGGCGATGAAGGCTTGTTCGTTCTCTCGATTTTGGCGCAGGATTCTTCGACTGGTCCAGCACACTAAAAACAAACCGATTAAACAGAGACACATAATTCCAAAATTTACTACAGTAGAGTTTTTAATAGACTTAATCTAAGTCGTGGGGTTTAATCCATAAAGATTTTTTGTCACTTGATCTAACTCCTCAGCTCCAGGGACAATATTTAAATGACTTTTAGAGGCTTCAAAAATTTGTTCTTTTAATTTAGAAATGTCTAAAGTGAGATTATCTTCTCTTCCCTGTAAATGGCATCTAACCATGTCTCAGTGATGTTTAGACTCATTATAAATTTGGGGTGTAATACAAAAATCTGAAGTATTCCAGTCACACTGTAACTGGAAATGATGTTCCAAGCTCATGAGCCTATCTCCCATCCAAATGACAGTTTGTCTAAGATCATTAATTTGATTTGTCAATTTTTGATCGATACCAGATTGTGAATTCCACAACCTTGTGATAAGTAAATATACTGATGGGATTGAGAGTAGGCACTTCTACCAACTAATTTTGGATAGCAGGCATTAAACATCCTGGTGCTTTCTCTAGACATATAGGAGGATAACGATACCCAATGGAAATATTTATCATCATTCCTTCTTCCTCCGGTTTGGCAGGGCAACGATCATCTGTGGGACCAGGTACCCACACACTATTATTAACATATACTTCAATAGGATTATCCATCCATGTGACTGCCCGAATTAAGGGCGGGAAAGGCACATAGGCCCAGTAGGTATAATTAGCTGCAGCTGCTCCTGCAGGCACGGGGAGACTTACCACCGTTGATACAACCACTAAAGCTGCAAGCAGCATTTTTTCTGAGGTTTGTGTCACCTTTGTGTTAGCTAGGCTTTTTCTAGCTAACAGTGTCAGCTTCTTTAACTGTGCCCAGGTTGGCAGCTCCTCCTTCTTGGTGCATGGTGACTTCATCTGTTCTTCTGATATCACCACTTGATTCATCCTGCGAGTCAATGGTGCTCGATTGTAGTGTTTCCGTCTCCGTGGAGGCGCTTTTCTTTGCATCTCCGATGGGTTCATTGTAGAACTTCAAATGTCTAGTGGGTATCCAAATAGGGAGCTGATTTTCTCCTGGTGAAACACAAGCAAAGCCTCTTCCCCAGGTTATCACCTTCCCTATTTCCCATGTCTTATTTTTGTTGTCTTTCCACCAAATCAGTTTTCTTTCATGTGGGCTGTTCTTTTTACCAGTAAGATGTTGTTCTGCAGAAGTAGTAGTCTGATTTCTATAAATGTTTAAAAAATTTAAAGTATAGAGTGCTAGATTAAGCTGCATCTGAGGAGAGGCACACTCCTTACTGTCTCCCCCTTCTTTTTGTTTAAGTAACTGAGTTTTGAGTGTTCTATTAGTTTTTTCTACTATGGCCTGTCCTTGGGAATTATAAGGAATTTCTGTTGTATGTGTAATATTCCACTGATTTAAGAATTTTTGGAAAGCTTTACTATAATAACCTGGTCCATTGTCAGTTTTAATTTTTTTTTGGGACTCCCATCACAGCAAAACAAGATAATAAATGTTTTTTAACATGGGAAGTACTTTCTCCTGTTTGGCATGTTGCCCATATGAAATGTGAATAAGTATCAACTGTTACATGAACATATGATAATTTTCCAAATGAAGGTACATGGGTAACATCCATTTGCCATAATGCATTGGGACACAGACCTCTGGGATTAACTCCTGCCTCTTGAGTGGGCAGGTGTAGCACTTGACACTGGGTACAATGTTGTACAATATTTTTTGCCTGTTTCCATGTGACATCAAATTTGTTTTTTAACCCTGCTGCATTTACATGAGTCAAAGCATGAAGTTCTTGTGCTTTTATGAATGCAGAGGATACCAGTAAGTCAGCTTGTTGGTCAACAGTGCTCCAATTTTGACCTATTCCTAATAGTTGATCTGCATCTATGTTAATTGGAGGATTGGCAGTCCTATTTCTTCGGACCTGTATTTGTGCCCCATCAATCCACCAAGTCTTAAATTGTAAAAATTGAGAGGGTGAGAGTGAGGATTTTGCCAGAATCTCCCAATCATAAGGAATGAGTCTATATCCATGAGCAATGGAATCTAATAACGTTCTCATGTAAGGAGAGTTGGGTCCATACTGTTTTACTCTTTCTTTCATTTCTTTCAGCATTTTTATAGAAAAGGACTGATATCTGGCTTCAGCCACGGGAGGCTCTCCCTCTTGAGCCCCTTCTCTAGGTGGTCTTGCTTCTAATATTACTGGGAATTGCCACGCCTCAATATCTCCCTGTTTTCTTGCCTCATCAATAATTTTATGTATTGCACTACCCTGTGTACTGGGCGGTGCTGTAGGATTAAGTCTCATGGTGGGCGGCTGAGGATATGGCGCCCTGCCCTGTGGCACTGGAAATGTTCCTGGCTGTCCACACAGATTTTCTGGGGGCTGCCGATACTGCAGTTCAGCTGGCGGCCCATATTGATAGGCTGCTGGCTGCTGGATCTTACTTTCTACCTGCTGATATTGTGGATACTGTACTTGGATTGGCATTGCCATGGCAGAGACTCTGTCTTTCTCTATTTGATCTTCTTTTGGAGTTTGTACTTGTTTAACCTGCATTTGAGGTTCTAAGGTTGCAGGCATCTGAGCTGTTGTAAGAGGTGTTGGCCATCGTGGTTTAGACTCTGATGGCTCTGCTAATTTTGGATCCTTTTCCTCTAATTTTAACGTTTCAGGATATATTACCTCCTGTAATTGATTGTTGTCAACATTTTGCGTTGACCGAGCCATTACCGGCTCTGCTACACATTCACAGTGTGAATTTTCTTTTCCTTTCCGGGATTCTATCCCTGCCTCTTTTTCACAATCTACTGCACAGCTTTTAGGGACATCAGAAACTGGAACGCTATCTTCTTCTGTTTGCAATGGTTCTAAAGCTACTTTAATAATGACCCAATCATTCCATACTGTAAGTGGGATGATTTTACCTTCCCTACTTGCTTGTTTTAATTCTTTGCCAATTTTTTCCCAATCTTTTAGATCTAAAGTTCCCTGTTCTGGAAACCATGGACAAAACTGTTCTATTGTTTGAAAGAGCGTATTTAGATTTTTGGTAGACACTTTAACTCCCCCTCTTTTTAAGAGAATTTTTATAAAGCTGCGATAAGAGGCATATTTACTTTTAGTTTGCCCCATTGTTTCCCTAGGTTCTTCCGAGCGCACAAGCTTACCGCAAGGCTGACTGTAGAGTACTCGGGAGTCTCTCGTCGACTTGTCCTCAATGACCACGCTCCAGCGTGCCTTCACCTTAGCAAAAAGCTCCCACGTTGGACGCCAGATGAAGGGGTGGCCTGCCCCTCCACACCTGTGGGTGCTTCTCGCTAGG
>NW_022324259.1:0-21761 GCF_002776525.5 Piliocolobus tephrosceles
ATGCTTAGAGATTTTGTCACCACCAGGCCTGCCTTACAAGAGACCCTGAAGGAAGCCCTAAACATGGAAAGGAACAACCGGTACCAGCCATTGCAAAAACATGCCAAAATGTAAAGACCATCGAGGCTAGGAAGAAACTGCATCAACTAACGAGCAAAATAACCAGTTAATATCATAATGGCAGGATCAAGTTCACACATAACAATATTAACCGTAAATGTTAATGGACTAAATGCTCCAATTAAAGACACAGGCTGGCGAATTGGATAAAGAGTCAAGACCCATCAGTCTGCTGTATTCAGAAGACCCATCTCACATGCAGAGACATACATAGGCTCAAAATAAAAGGATGGAGGAAGATCTACCAAGCAAATGGAGAACAAAAAAAAGCAGGGGTTGCAATCCTAGTCTCTGATAAAATAGACTTTAAACCATCAAAGATCAAAAGAGACAAAGAAGGCCATTACATAATGGTAAAGGGATCAATTCAACAGGAAGAGCTAACTATCCTAAATATATATGCACCTAATACAGGAGCACCCAGATTCATAAAGCAAGTCCTTAGAGACTTACAAAGAGACTTAGACTCCCATACAATAATAATGGGAGACTTCAACACTCCACTGTCAACATTAGACAGATCAATGAGACAGAAAGTTAACAAGGATATCCAGGAATTGAACTCATCTCTGCACCAAGCGGACCTAATAGACATCTATAGAACTCTCCACCCCAAATCAACAGAATATACATTCTTCTCAGCACCACATCATACTTATTCCAAAATTGACCACATAATTGGAAGCAAAGCACTCCTTAGCAAATGTAAAAGAACAGAAATTATAACAAACTGTCTCTCAGACCACAGTGCAGTCAAACTAGAACTCAGGACTAAGAAACTCAATCAAAACCGCTCAACTACATGGAAACTGAACAACCTGCTCCTGAATGACTACTGGGTACATAACGAAATGAAGGCAGAAAGAAAGATGTTCTTTGAAACCAATGAGAACAAAGATACAACATACCAGAATCTCTGGGACACATTTAAAGCAGTGTGTAGAGGGAAATTTATAGCACTAAATGCCCACAAGAGAAAGCTGGAAAGATCTAAAATTGACACTCTAACATCATAATTAAAAGAACTGGAGAAGCAAGAGCAAACACATTCAAAAGCTAGCAGAAGGCAAAAAATAAGTAAGATCAGAGCAGAACAGAAGGAGATAGAGACACAAAAAACCCTCCAAAAAAATCAATGAATCCAGGAGTTGGTTTTTTGAAAAAATTAACAAAATTGACAGACCGCTAGCAAGACTAATAAAGAAGAAAAGAGAGAAGAATCAAATAGACGCAATTAAAAATGATAAAGGGGATATCACCACCGACCCCACAGAAATACAAACTACCATCAGAGAATACTATAAACACCTCTACGCAAATAAACTAGAAAATCTAGAAGAAATGGATAACTTCCTGGACACTTACACTCTTCCAAGACTAAACCAGGAAGAAGTTGAATCCCTGAATAGACCAATAGCAGGCTCTGAAATTCAGGCAATAATTAATAGCCTACCAACCAAAAAAAGTCCAGGACCAGATGGATTCACAGCTGAATTCTACCAGAGGTACAAAGAGGAGCTGGTACCATTCCTTCTGAAACTATTCCAATCAATAGAAAAAGAGGGAATCCTCCCTCACTCATTTCACAAGACCAATATCATGCTGATACCAAAGCCTGGCAGAGACACAACAAAAAAAGAGAATTTTAGACCAATATTCCTGATGAGCATTGATGCAAAAATTCTCAATAAAATACTGGCAAACTGAATCCAGCAGCACATCAAAAAGCTTATCCACCATGATCAAGTGGGCTTCATCCCTGGGATGCAAGGCTGGTTCAACATATGCAAATCAACAAACGTAATCCAGCATATAAACAGAACCAAAGACAAAAACCACATGATTATCTCAATAGATGCAGAAAAGGCCTTTGACAAAATTCAACAGCCCTTCATGCTAAAAACTCTCAATAAATTCGGTACTGATGGAACGTATCTCAAAGTAATAAGAGCTACTTATGACAAACCCACAGCCAATATCATACTGAATGGGCAAAAACTGGAAGCATTCCCTTTGAAAACTGGCACAAGACAGGGATGCCCTCTCTCACCACTCCTATTCAACGTAGTGTTGGAAGTTCTGGCTAGGGCAATCAGGCAAGAGAAAGAAATCAAGGGTATTCATTTAGGAAAAGAAGAAGTCAAATTGTCCCTGTTTGCAGATGACACGATTGTATATTTACAAAACCCCATCATCTCCACCCAGAATCTCCTTAAGCTGATAAGCAACTTCAGCAAAGTCTCAGGATACAAAATTAATGTGCAAATATCACAAGGATTCCTATACACCAGTAATAGACAAACAGAGAGTCAAATCATGAGTGAACTTCCATTCACAATTGCTTCAAAGAGAATAAAATGCCTAGGAATCCAACTTACAAGGGATGTAAAGGACCTTTTCAAGAAGAACTACAAACCACTGCTCAGTGAAATAAAAGAGGACACAAACAAATGGAAGAACATACCATGCTCATGGATCGAAAGAATCAATATCGTGAAAATGGCCATACTGCCCAAGATAATTTAGAGATTCAATGCCATCCCCATCAATCTACCAATGACTTTCTTCACAAAATTGGAAAAAACCGCTTTAAAGTTCATATGGAACCAAAAAAGAGCCTGCATTGCCAAGACAATCCTAAGTCAAAAGAACAAAGCTGGAGGCATCACGCTACCTGACTTCAAACTATACTACAAGGCTACAGTAACCAAAACAGCATGGTACTGGTACCAAAACAGAGATATAGACCAATGGAACAGAACAGAGTCCTCAGAAATAATACCACACATCTATAGCCATCTGATCTTTGACAAACCGGAGAGAAACAAGAAATGGGGAAAGGATTCCCTATTTAATAAATGGTGCTGGGAAAATTGGCTAGCCATAAGTAGAAAGCTGAAACTGGATCCTTTCCTTACTCCTTATACGAAGATTAATTCAAGATGGATTAGAGACTTAAATGTTAGACCTAATACCATAAAAACCCTAGAAGAAAACCTAGGCAATACCATTCAGGACATAGGCATGGGCAAGGACTTCATGTCTAAAACACCAAAAGCAACGGCAGCAAAAGCCAAAATTGACTAATGGGATCTAATTAAACTAAAGAGCTTCTGCACAGCAAAAGAAACTGCCATCAGAGTGAATAGGCAACCTACAGAATGGGAGAAAATTTTTGCAATCTACTCATCTGACAGAGGGCTAATATCCAGAACCTACAAAGAACTCAACAAATTTACAAGAAAAAAACAAACAAGCCCATCAAAGAGTGGGCAAAGATATAAACAGACATTTCTCAAAAGAAGACATTCATACAGCCAACAGACACATGAAAAAATGCTCATCATCACTGGCCATCAGAGAAATGCAAATCAAAACCACAATGAGATACCATCTTACACCAGTTAGAATGGCAATCATTAAAAAATCAGGAAAGAACTGTTGCTGGAGAGGATGTGGAGAAACAGGAACATTTTTACACTGTTGGTGGGATTGTAAACCAGTTCAACCATGATGGAAAACAGCATGGCAATTCCTCAAGGATCTAGAACTAGAAGTACCATATGACCCAGCCATCCCATTACTGGGTATATACCCAAAGGATTACAAGTCATGCTGCTATAAAGACACATGCACACATACGTTCATTGTGGCACTATTCACAATAGCAAAGACTAGGAATCAACAGAAATGTCCATCTGTGACAGACTGGATTAAGGAAATGTGGCACATATACACCATGGAATACTATGCAGCCATAAAAAAGGATGAGTTTGTGTCCTTTGTAGGGACATGGATGCAGCTGGAAACCATCATTCTCAGCAAACTATCGCAGGAACAGAAAACTATACGCCGCATGTTCTCACTCATAGGTGGGAACTGAACAATGAGATCACTTGGACTCGGGAAGGGGAACATCACACACCGGGGCCTATCATGGGGAGGGGGGAGGGATTGCTTTGGGAGTTATACCTGATGTAAATGACGAGTTGATGGGTGCTGACGAGTTGATGGGTGCAGCACACCAATATGGCACTAGTATAAATGTGTAACAAACCTGCACGTTATGCACATGTACCCTGGAACTTAAAGTACAATAATAAGAAAAAGAAAAGCAAGATAGATACATATACATATATTTTATATAATATATGTATGTATACACACACATACATATATGTGTGTATGTGTATATATGTATCTCTATTTATACACACACACAGGCATACCTGAATGATATTGTAGGTTTGGTTCTCAACCACCACACATGCAAGAAAACAAATATTGCAATAAAGTGTGTCATAGAAATTTTATTGTTTCCTAGTGCATATAAAAGTTATATTTACCCTATACTACAGTCTATTAAGTGTGTGGTACCATTGTGTTTAAAAAAGTACACACCTTAATTAAAAATACATCATTGCTAAAAAAATAAATAAATAAAATAAAACCTGCTAACGATTATTTGAGGCTCCAGTGAGCTATAATCTTTTTGTTGTGGAGGGTCTTGATTTGATGCTGATACCTGCTAACTAATCAGAGTGGTGGTTGCTGAAGATTGGCATGGCTCTGGCAATTAAAAAAAATAAGACAACAGTGGAGTTTGCCGTATCAATGGTCTTGTCTTTTTCACAAAGTATTTCTCTGTAGTATGCAGTGCTGGTTGATAGTGTTTTTACTCATAATAAAGCTTCTTTTAAAATTTGGAAAGAAAAAAGAAAATGTGGCACATATACACCATGGAATACTATGAAGCCATAGAAAAGGATTAGTTCATGTCCCCTTCAGGGACATGGATGAAGCTGGAAATTATGATTCTCAGCAAACTACCACAGGAGGAGAAAACCAAACACTGCATGTTCTCATTCATAAGTGGGAGTTGAACAATGAGAACGCATGGACACAGGGTGGGGAACATCACACACCGGGGCCTGTTGTGGGGTGTGGGACTAGGGGAGGGATAGCATTAGGAGAAATACCTAATGTAGATGACGGGTTGATGGTTGCAGCAAACCACCATGGCACATGCATACCTGTGTAACAAACCTGCACGTTCTGCACCTGTATCCCAGTACTCAAAGTATAAAAAAAAATTTCCAGAATTCCCAGGCCCCACCCTAGAACTATTGTATCAGAAATTCTCAGGGTAGGGCTTAGCCATCTGTGTATTAACATGTCCTCTAGATTATTTTGATGCATGATAAAGCTTGAGAATCAATATTTTAGGAGAACTCAGGGGCTTTTTAAACTTGATCAAATAAAGCAATAACTCCCCTTTCCCCAAGAAAGAAAGGGAGTTTATTTTTTAATTTTTCTTTATTTATTTATTATTTTTTAAATATTTATTTATTTATTTATTTATTTATTTATTTTTATTATACTTTAAGTCCTAGGGAGTTTATTAAAAGGATATTGGGTAATTTACTGGGAGAGTTGGAAAAATGAGTTCAAACAGGCTTCCAAGAACAACATCGCAAACCATGCTATAGAATTGACCTAATGTAGATTGTACTGACACTCTTAAAACAAATTATGATCTCTTCTCCCACTGTATCTTTATTGCATGTAAGAATTACTCAGAGAAGGAAAAGGCTGAAAGATAAGCAGCAACCAGTTCATGAAACACCCCATAAACCACATGATTAAAACCCCATAAAGAATTTAGATATTATTTTCATGGCAGGAGATTTTCATTGTGGAAATGCCATTCCTTCAACAGAAGGCCCATCCATATTATGAAGGGTAACCTACTGTACTCAGAGTTTGCTGATTTAAATATTAATCACATAAAAAGTATCTTAATAGCAAGATTTAGATTGGTGTTTGGTCAAAAACTGGGTACCTAAATGAACATAAAATTAACCACTACACAAGGAGACCAGTTAAGGAGTTGCAGTGTGAAAGATTTGATAGTAGCATTAAGAATGGGCAAAAATAGATGTACTCAAGAGATACTTAAAAGTAGAATTGACTAACATAGTATGTTGAATTTGGAATAGAATAATGGATTATAGGCCTGACCATCTTAGTGGATGGTTTTGCCACTCACTGAGATAGGATACAAAAAAAGCAAAGCAGGCTTTGGTAGGAAAGATAACCAGTTTGTTACATGCTAAATATAAGATTTTTGTGGTACATGCAAGTAGAGTAATCTACTAGGTATTTAGATACATTTTCTGAAATTTGGGGAAGAATTCTGAGCTGCAGATAAAGATTTGGGAATCATAAACATATAATGGTAATTGAAGGCTGAGATGTCCCAGGAGGAGTGAGTAAGGTATGAAAAGAAGTAGGTCTAGAAAAGAATGTAGGAAAATATATAAGAAGTAGAGAAAAATAATTTCCCAAGGGAACTTGAAAAGTGATGGCCAGAAAGAAAGAAATTGGAGAGTCTTGTTATTATAAAAAGCCAAAGGAAGAAGAATGTATCATGTAGAAAGGTTTGATTATAAAGTCAAATATTCCAATAGGGATCAAATTAGATAAAGATTGAAAAGTGATAATTGAATTTAGCTACTAGAAAGTTGTTATTTGTGACCTTATTAGCAACTAGGTAATACATTCATGTGATTTTTATGGTATGTTTACCCACTTGGTGTTAAACCAATATATTACCAAGTAATCTGTAAGTGTAGTTGTAATTTTAGCATTAACTGTTATATATTCTTGTAACTAAGAACCTTTTTTTCATAATTGAAGGATAAATTATAGTGTTTTTTATAAAATTATATATTTTGAGTTTTATGAACATTTGTTATAATTATATAAACTAAATGTCACCACTGAAAAGTATCAGACTGTGAAAACATGAATTAAACTGATTAATAAATTACTGCTTTAAGAAATACTTGAAAGATCTTGAAATATTTTAACTCTTATTAAAAATGGTATTTTCTCATGCCATTTCTATGTTTTAAAAAATTGATTCTATGCACGTCTTTTGGATAGTAACTACTAAAATAGCACTACGAAACTAGGCTTTGGATATTATTTTAAAATGAGTGTCTTTAAAATGCCACTCTCTAGGTAGCAAATGGAGGTTAGTGATATAAACAAGACAGAAACCATTGGTTTCTTTGTTTTTTTTTCTCTTAAATTTATATACATTTAAGGGGTACAAGTGCATTTTTGTTGCATGAATATACTACATAGCGGTGAATTCTGAGTTCTTAGTGTAACCATTACCCAAATAATATACATTATACCCATCAAGTAATTTCTCATCCCTCATCCTCCTCCCTCTCACCCTTCTGAGTGTCCGATGTCTATTATTTCACACTTTATGTCCATGTGCATGCGTTATTTAACTCTCATCTGTAAGTGAGACTGTAATATTTGACAGTATCTGAGTTGACCTAACTTAAGATAACAGCCTCTAATTCCGTTCATGTTGCTGCGAAAGATATGATTTCATTTTTCATGGCTGAATAGTATTCCATTATATATCTCTCTATATAGCTGTACCTATATCATCTGTATATCCATCCATCTGTCTATGTACCTATCTAGCTCACATTTTCTTTATTGAATCATCCATTAATGGACACTTAGATTGATTCCACATATCTGCTATTGTGAATAGTGCTGCAATAAACTTATAAGTGCAGTTATCTTTTTGGTGTAATGATTTCTTCTCCTTTGGGTAGATAACTAATGGTGGGATTGCTGGATTGAATAGTAGTTATATTTTTACTTCTTTGAAAAATATCCATACTATTTTCCATAGAGTTTGTACTAGTTTATATTCCCACCAACAATGTATAAGTGTTGCCTTTTTTCCACATCCTTGCCAACTTCTGTTATTTTTTGACTTTTAAATAATAGTCATTCTGACATAAGAAGATATCTCATTGTGGTTTAAATTTGTATTTCTCTAATGAATAGTGTTGTAGAGCATTTTTTATATACTTGCTGGCAATTTGTAGATCTTTTTTTTTTTGGAAAAAATGCCTGTTCATGTCCTTTGCCTGTTTTTTAATGGGGTTATTTGTTTTACTGTTGAGTTGTTTCAGTTCCTTGTGGGTTTTGGATGTTAGTCCGCAGTATAGTTTGTGCATATTTTCTCCCATTCTGCAGGTTGGCTGTTCACTTTGTTCATTGTTTCCTTTGCTGTCCGAAGGTTTTATTTTAATTCAGCCCCACTTGTCTATTTTTGGTTTTGTTGCTTTTGCTTTTGAGGTCCTAATAATGAATCCTTTGCCTAGGCCAATGTCCAGAAGAGTTTTCCCAAGTTTTCTTCTAGTAGTTCTATAGTTTGAGGTCATACATTTAAGTCTTTACTCCATCTTGAGTTGGTTTTTGTATATAGTGAGAGATAGGGGTCCAGTTTCATGTTTCTGCATATGGAAATCCAATTTTCCCAGCACCGTTTATTGAAAAGAATGTCCTTTTCCCAGTGTATGTTTTCATTTACTTTATCAAATATCAGTTGGATATAGACATGTGGCTTTATTTCTTTTATTTTTTTTATTTTATTTTTTATTTTTTTATTATACTTTAAGTTCTAGGGTACATGTGCATAACGTGCAGGTTTGTTACATATGTATACATGTGCCATGTTGGTGTGCTGCACCCATCAACTCGTCAGCACCCATCAATTCATCATTTATATCAGGTATAACTCCCCAATGCAATCCCTCCCCCCTTCCCCCTCCCCATGATAGGCCCCATTGTGTGATGTTCCCCTTCCCGAGTCCAAGAGAGCTCATTGTTCAGTTCCCACCTATGAGTGAGAACACGCAGTGTTTGGTTTTCTCTTCTTGTGATAGTTTGCTAAGAATGATGGTTTCCAGCTGCATCCATGTCCCTACAAAGGACGCAAACTCATCCTTTTTTATGGCTGCATAGTATTCCATGGTGTATATGTGCCACATTTTCTTAATCCAGTCTGTCACTGATGGACATTTGGGTTGATTCCAAGTCTTTGCTATTGTGAATAGTGCCGCAGTAAACATACATGTGCATGTGTCTTTGTAGTAGCATAATTTATAATCCTTTGGGTATATACCCAGTAGTAGGATGGCTGGGTCATATGGTACATCTAGTTCTAGATCCTTGAGGAATCGCCATACTGTTTTCCATAATGGTTGAACTAGTTTACAATCCCACCAACAGTGTAAAAGTGTTCCTATTTCTCCACATCCTCTCCAACACCTGTTGTTTCCTGATTTTTTAATGATTGCCATTCCAACTGGTGTGAGAGGGTATCTCATTGTGGTTTTGATTTGCATTTCTCTGATGGCCAGTGATGATGAGCATTTTTTCATGTGTCTGTTGGCTGTATGAATGTCTTCTTTTGAGAAATGTCTGTTCATATCCTTTCCCCACTTTTTGATGGGGTTGTTTGTTTTTTTCTTGTATATTTGTTTGAGTTCTTTGTAGATTCTGGAAATTAGCCCTTTGTCAGATGAGTAGATTGCAAAAATTTTCTCCCATTCTGTATGTTGCCTGTTCGCTCTGATGGTAGTTGAGTGAGTTTCTTAACCCTGAGTTCTAATTTGATTGCACTGTGGTCTGAGAGACTGTTTGTTATGATTTCTGTTCTTTTGCATTTGCTGAGGAGTATTTTACTTCCCGTTGTATGGCCAATATTACAATAAGTGTAATGTGGTGCTGCGGTGAAAGCATATTCCCTTGATTTGGGGTAGTGAGCTCTGTAGATGTCTATTAGGTCCACTTGGTTGAGAGCTGAGATCAAGTCCTGAACATCCTTGTTAATTTTTTGTCTCATTGGTCTGTCTAATATTGATAGTGAGGTGTTAAAGCCTCCCACTATTATTGTGTGGGAGTCTAAGTCTCTTTGTAGGTCTCTAAGAACTTGCTTAATGAATCTGGGTGCTCCTGTATATGGTGCAAGTATATTTAGGATAGTTAGCTCTTCTTGTTGCATTGATCCCTTTTTATGTATGCCCTTCTTTGTCTCTTTTGATCTTTGTTGGTTTAAAGTCTGTTTTATCAGAGACTGGGATTGCAACCCCTGCTTTATTTTGCTTTCCATTTGCTTGGTAAATATTCCTCCATCCCTTTATTTTGAGCCTATGTGTGTCTTTGCACGTGAGATGGGTCTCCTGAATACAACACACTGATGGGTCTTGACTCTATCCAATTTGTCAGTCTGTGTCTTTTAATCGGGGCATTTAGCTTGTTTACAATTAAGGTTAATATTGTTATGTGTGAATTTGATCCTGTCATTATGATGCTAGCTGGTTATTTTTCCCGTTAGTTGATGCAGTTTCTTTGTAGAGTCGATGGTCTTTACAATTTGGTATGTTTTTGCAGTTGCTGGTACCGGTTGTTCCTTTTCATGTTTAGTGCTTCCTTCAGGAGCTCTTGTAAGGCAGACCTGGTGTTGACAAAATCTCTAAGCATTTGCTTGTCTGTAAATTATTTTATTTCCCTTTGCTTATGAAGCTGAGTTTGGCTAGATATGAAATTCTGGGTTGAAAACTCTTCTCTTTAATAATGTTGAATATTCCCCCCCACACACACTGTCTTCTGGCTTGTAGGGTTTCTGCAGAGATATCTGCTGTTAATCTGATGGGCTTCCCTTTGTGGCTAACCTGACCTTTCTCAGTGGCTGCCGTTAACATTTTTTCCTTCATTTTAACCTTGGTGAATCTGATGATTATGTGTCTTGGGGTTGCTTTTCTCAAGGAGTCTCTTTGTGGTGTTTTGTGTATTTCCTGAATTTGAATGTTGGCCTGGGTCTGTCTTGCTAGGTTGGGGATGTTCTCCTGGGTAATATCCTGAAGAGTGTTTTCCAACTTTGTTCCATTCTCTCCATCACTTTCAGGTACTCCAGTCAAACATAGGTTAGGTCTTTTCACATAGTCCCATATTTATTTGAGGTTTTGTTCATTTCTTTTCATTCTTTTTTTTCTAATCTTGTCTTCACGCTGTATTTCATAAGTTGATCTTTAGTCTTGATATTCTTTCTTCCGCCTGATTGATTTGGCTATTGATACTTGTGTATGCTTCAAAAACTTCTCATTCAGTGTTTTTCAGCTCCATCAGGTCATTTATGTTCTTCTGTAAATTGGTTAATCTAGTTAGCAATGCATCTAACCTTTTTTCTAGGTTCTTAGTTTCCTTGCACTGGGTTAGAACATGCTCCTTTAGCTTGCAGGAGTTTGTTATTGCCTACCTTCTGAAGCCTACTTCTGTCAATTCATCAAATTCATTCTCCATGCAGTTTTGTTCCCTTGCTGGCGAGGAGTTGTGATCCTTTGGCAGAGAAGAGTTGTTCTAGTTCTTGGAATTTTCAGCCTTTTTGCGCTGGTTTCTCCCCATCTTTGTGGATTTATCTACCTTTGGTCTTTGATGTTGGTGACCTTTGGATGGGGTTTTGGTGTGGATGTCCTTTTTGTTGATGTTGATACTATTCCTTTCTGTTAGTTTTCTTTCTAACAGTCAGGCTGTCTGCTGCAGGTCTGCTGGTGTTTGCTGGAGGTCTACTCCAGACTGTTTGCTTGGGTACTACCAGTGGCTGCTGCAGAACAGCAAAGATTGCTGCCTGTTTCTTTTTCTGTAAGCTTCATCCCAAAGGAGCACCCGTCAGATGCCAGCCAGTGCTCTCCTATATGAGGTGTCTGTTGACCCCTGCTAGGAGGTGTCTCCCAGTTGAGGAGGCAGTCTGTTCCTTAGCAAAGCTCGAGGACTGTGCTAGGAGATCTCTATTCAGAGCTAGCAGCCAGGAACGTTTAAGTCTGCTGAAACTGTGCTCATACCTGCCCCTTTCTCCAGATGCTCTGTCCCAGAGCGATGGGAGTTTTATCTATAAGCCCCTGACTGGGGCTGCTGCCTGTCTTTCAGAGAGGCCCTGCCCAGAGAGGAGAAATTTAGAGAGACAGTCTGGCTACAGCACCTTTGTGGAGCTGCGGTGGGCTCCATCCAGGTGGAACTTCCTGGCGGCTTTGTTTACACTGTCAGCAGAAAACCGCCTACTTAAGCCTCAGTAATGGTGGACGCCCCTCCCCCCACAAAGATGGCATGTTTCAGATCGACCTCAGACTGCTGTGTTGACAGCAAGAGTTTCAAGCTAGTAGATCTTAGCTTGCTGTGCTCCGTGGGGTTGGGATGCACTGAGCTAGACCACTTGGATCCCTGGCTTCAGCCCACTTTCCAGGGGAGTGAACGGTTCTGTCTCACTGGCATTCCAGGTGCCACTGAGGTATGAAAATCAACTCCTGCAGCTTGCTCGGTGTCTGCTCAAATGGCTGCCCTGTTTTGCACTTGAAACCCAGGGTCTTGGTGGTGTAGGCACTGGAGGGAATCACCTGGTCTGCGGGTTGTGAAGACTGTGGAAAGTATATTATCTGAGCCGGAATGCACTGTTCCTCACGGCACAGTCCCTCACAGCTTCCCTTGACTGAGGGAGGGAGTTCCTCAACCCACTGCACTTCCTGGGTGAGACAACCCCCACGCTGCTTCTGCTCATCCTCGATGGTCTGCACCCACTGTCTAACCAGTCCTAGTGAAATGAACTGGATACGTCTGTTCAAAATGCATAAATTATTCACCTTCTGTGTTGATCTCACTTGGAGCTGCAGACCGGAGCTGTTTCTCTTTGGCCATCTTGCCAGCCGCCCTTGCATTTCTATTTAAGAAATGGCTTGAAAAATCCCACAAACGCCCTTGTGAGATTTTGATTAGAACTACCTTGAATCTATAGATAATTTTCGGGAGAACTGACATGGCTATGGGAGATGGCAATATTGACTCTCTGTCATTGACAATGACAATAGTGATTCATTCAATCTGTGGACATATGTTATATTCCTTTGTTTACTAGAGTCTTTGCTTTCCCCAAGTAACATTTATAGATTTTTTTGTAGAGGTGTTCCACATTTTTTTAGGTTTTGTCTTAAATATTTGATTTTTTAAAAATTTTCAACTTTTTTTCAACTTTTAGACACAGAGGATGCATGGGCATGTTTATTACATGGACATATGTGTGATGCTGAGGTTTGGGCTGTGGATCCCATCACCCAGGTGGTGAGCATAGTACCAAATAGGTAGTTTTTCCATCTAGTATGTAGTTTGCCTTCCTCTGTCTTCTAGCAGTTCATAGTGTCCATTCTTCCAATGTTTATGTCCATGTGTGCTCAATGTTTAGCTCCTACTTTTAAGTGAGAACGTGTAGTATTGTTTTCTGTTCCTGCATTAATTCTTTTAGGATTATTGCCTCTAGCTGAATTCTTGTTGCTGCAAAGGTCATGATTTTATTTTATTTTTTATGGCTGCACAGTATTCTATGGTGTATATGTACCACGTTTTCTTTATCTGATCCACTGTTGATGAACACCTGGGTTGATTCCATGTCCTTGCTATTATGAATAGTGCTGTACTAAACATATGAGGGCAGATGACTTTTTGGTAGAATGATTTCTTTTCCTTTGGGTGTATACCTAGTAATGGGATTGCTGGATCAAATGTTAGCTGTGCTTTAAGTTCTTTGAGAAATATTTGATATTTTTTAATGCTTTTGTAAATGGTACTTACATATACATATTTTATAATATATTCATACATATTTATACATTATATAAACACACACATCTTTTATTTGTTTTTGTTACCATATTACACTGGGTAGGACCTTGTATTAACTATTTATTGCTATGTAACAATATTACCATAAACTTAATGACTTAACACACATTTATTATCTCATAGTTCAGCGGGTTAGGAGACTAGTCATAGCTTACTTGGGTTTACAAAAAGTTTTAAAAATGTTTTTCAGAGATAGAGTCTCACTATGTTGTTCAGGCTGGCCTCAAACCCCTAGGCTCAAGGGATCCTTCTTTTTCAGCCTCCCAAGTATCTGGAACTACAGGCATGTGCCACCATGCCTGGCTTATTTAAGAATTAAAAAATATATATTCTTAGCTGACTTTTTAGTTGCAGGGTCTCACAAATTAAAATTGTGGCCAGGGCTGTGCTATTTTCTGAGGTTTGACTGGGAAAGAATCTTTTTTCAAGCTCATTTTGTTGTTGGTAGCATTCACATAACTTGCATGTTGTTGGATTGAGGGCCTAAACTTTTTGCTGGCTGTTTGGCCAGAGGCGATCCTCAGGTTTTTGCCATATGCCCTCTTGATAAGCCAGCTCACAACAGGGCACCTTGCTGCTTCAAAATCAATAAGGGTGTGAGTTTCCTTACAAGATGGAGGTCATAATCATATGTGATCACAGAAGTGATATCCCATGACCTTTGTCATATTCTATTAGTTAGAAGCAAGTCACAGGTCCCATGCACACTCATGGGCAAGAATACTATGAGGTGGGACTTGTAGAAACTACCTTTGAGTTTGTCCCCTGTAGGCCTCCAGTATAGTACTGACTAAAATGGACAAGAATGGTGGTTTTCTTGTCTCATTACTGATTGTAGGGGGAATGTTTTCATTACTTCACCTTTGAGTGTGATGTTTGCTGGAAGAGTTTTGTAGATGTTCTTTGTAAGATTAAGAAAGTTTATTTTGCTCTTATTTTCCTATAATGATATATGTATATATGCTTATAGGAAAAATATATTTTAAACCATTGAATGGGTGTTGAATTTTATCATATACTTTCTCATGTATCTATTGAGATGTGACAAGACCAGCTCGGTTGGGGAGACCCTAACCCAGCAGCGCTAGAGGAATTAAAGACACACACACAAAAATATAGAAGTGTGAAGTGGGAAATCAGGGTTCTCACAGCCTTCAGAGCTGAAAGCCACAAACAGAGATTTACCTACATATTTATTAATAGCAAACCAGTCATTAGCATTGCTTCTATAGATACTAAATTAACTAAAAGTATCCTTTATGGGAAATGAAGGGATGGGCCAAATTAAAGGAATAGATTGGGCTAGTTAACTGCAGGGGAACATACCCTTAAGGCACAAATCACTCATGCTATTTTTGTGGCTTAAGAATGCCTTTAAGCAGTTTTCCACCCTGGGTGGGCCAGATGTTCCTTGCCCTCATTCCCCTAAACCCACAACCTTCAAGCTTGGGCATTAGGGACATTATGAACATGTCACAGTGCTGCAGAGATTTTGTTTATGGCCAGTTTTGGGGCCAGTTTATGGCCAGATTTTCGGGGGCTTGTTCCTAACATGTCTCCCTTCTTTGATTTGCAAAGAGATAAAAGCAAGGGCAGCTTTGTCACGGTGAGCTACTTCTCGCAGGAGTCGGGATCCGCGTCTGCAGACTATACAAAGACAAACAACATAGATTAAAAGCACAGTCATCATTGAAATCACAGAGCTTCCAAGTGTTTCTATCCATTTAAATGGGTTACTAGCTGCTAATTTGTCTGGAGCTCCTTTAAGCACTCCAGTTCCTGGCATTAAGGTCAGGTGTGCGTGGGATGATTTAAATATTTGTTCTTTTAATTTTGCTGTATCCAAAGACAAGTTTGTAGAGTGTCCTTCTAGATGCCTTTTTATTCTTTCCCAAATTTTGATCTTTGTAAGAGAATTTAATAGTGTCCACAAATCCTTATATTTAACTCCTAGAGCGGGCCATATCATTTGCGATTGAGGTGCTGCTATACTGCCATGGTTCCAGATAATAGGAACTTTTGCCATACTTATTATTATTTCTACCATCTGACCATTTTGTTCAGATCATCTGAACATAGTGTGGCCCTGGCACGCAGACTGAGAGGTGCAATTCAAGCTAAGCATCCTCTTAGGGGTCCAATTAATAAATATTCCATAGGAATCGTTGTGTAGCACCTCTGCCTGTTCTGCAAAGCAATCTTCCTAAGCAAGTACGTTCATTTTTTCTAACTGGGTCCAATCCTGTTTGCAGAATAGGTTTTTAAGGGCGATATGCCTCAATTATAGGAGCAGATTTGTTATGGTAAATAGTGAGATCAGAAAGCATGTGTAATTTGTCATAGAGTGATTGCATACAGGCATTATTGCCAGTCCTTATTGAAGGAATACTTATGGCAGTGGTGATAACTGCTGTCATAGCTACCATTAAATTATTCATTGTGACTGGTTGTCCCGCTTTCCTCAGGTTTTATTCTGCCATCTGTGACAGCTTCTTGATCTGTCTCTAGGTGGGTGGCTGTGTTCGACAGGTGTTGCTCGTGACAGTTGGGGT
The DNA here is from genome assembly GCF_002776525.5 of Piliocolobus tephrosceles. Taxonomy (NCBI): domain Eukaryota; kingdom Metazoa; phylum Chordata; class Mammalia; order Primates; family Cercopithecidae; genus Piliocolobus; species Piliocolobus tephrosceles. The sequence continues at coordinate 16,224 of NW_022324259.1, forward strand.
CCTCCTCAGCATCAGTCTCGACATGACTGCAACCGGGGGGTCCTCAGGATCCGCCCGGAGTCTCTTCCTTGGCATCTGGCTCATCTGGCTCATGATAAGGTTTCAGGTGTCTTGATGGTGTCCAAATCGGCTGTTGATTTTTGCCTGGAGAAATACAAGCATAACATCTACCCTTTTATTACTTTACGTATTTCCCAACTTTTTGTTACCGGATCTCTCCACCAAATCGGTTGTTCTGCTTCTGTCTTTGCAGCTGGTTTCTGTAGATGCTGTTCAGCTGCTGATAACATCTGGCCTTTGGGCAGGCTCAAAAAATTTAAAGTTAATAATGCTAGGTTCAGTTACATCTGTGGGGTCCCATCATTGTTTCTCCCTTTCTGCTTTTGCAACTGCTGTTTTAGGGAGAGATTCATTCTTTCCGCTGTGACTTGTCCTTGAGAATTGTATGGGATACCAGTAATGCGTTTAATATTCCACATAGAAAAATGTAGCTAGAGTTTGGCTAGTATGGCCTGGGGCATTATCTGTTTTAATAGAAGCTGAAATGTCCATCACCACAAAACACTGCAAAAGATGATGTTTAACACAGACAGAAGACTCTCCTGTTTGGCATGTAGCCCAAAGTGAGAAAATGTGTCCACACATACATGTACATAAGCTAGTCTCCCAAACGAGGGAACATGTGTGACATCCATTTGCCAAATAGAGTTAGGTTCCAGTCCTCGAGGATTAACTCCTCCTGTAAAAGATGAGGAATGTACCATTTGGCAAGTTGGGCATCACTGGATAATAGCTTTAGTTTCTTTCCAGGTAATGCTCTATCTGCGTTTGAGACCAGAAGCATTAACACTGGTTAAATTGTGAAAGTGTCTAGCATTAGATATTGCAGTAGCAACTAGGTGATCAGCCATTTGATTCCCTGCAGTCAAAGGTCCTGGAAGAGGTGTATGAGCTCTAATGTGAGTGATATGAAAAGGGTGCATTCTACTCCTAACTGGTGTTTGCAATTGGATAAATAAAGTCCTCAGTTGTTCTTCTGTATGAAACCATAACTGAGCATTTTCAATTAACTGTGTGGAATGAACCATGTATGAAGAATCAGAAATCACATTAATAGGCATATCTAAAGCAGTCAATACCTCAATTACAGCTACAAGCTCCGCTTTTTGAGCTAAAATACAGGGCGTCTGAAAAACTTTACTTTTTGAGCCAGAATAAGAAGCTTTACCATTACTAGACCCATCTGTAAAAACATTCTCAGCATCTTCAATTGGCTTAAATTTAGTTATTTTAGGGAGAATCCAATTAGTTAATTTCAAAAATGGAAACAGCTTTGTTTTAGGAAAATGATTATCGAGAATACCCACGAAGTCAGCTAAATGGGTTTGCCAAGTAAGACTATTTATAAAAGCTTGCTTTATTGATGCCTTCGTGAGAGGTACAATAATTTTTCCAGGATCATATCCATGTAATTTAACAATCCAAGTTCCCCCAATCCCTATCGTAGTAGAGATTTGATCTAAATAAGGAGTTAGAGTCCATGAATTAGTATGTGGAAGAAAAAGCCACTCTACTAAGTCCTGTTCTTAGACAATAACACCAGTAAGTGAATGCTGAGTTGAAAAGATTAGCAAATCTAGAGTCTTCTCTGGATCTATTCTATTTATCTTTATGGATTTCTATTTAGCTTTATGGATTTCTTCTCAATCAGTTGTAACTCTGCCTCTGCCTCCTTTGTTAATTGCTGAGGGCTAGTGAGACTAGGATTTCCTTTAAGAATAGAAAACAGGTTACTCATGTCATAGGTAGGAATGCCTAGAGCAGGTCATATCCAATTAATATGCCCCCTAGTAATTTTTGAAAATCATTTAATGTGTTTAATTTATCCCTATGTATGGTTACTTTCTGTGGCACAATGGTAGTGTCATTTACTAAGGTCCCCAAGTAGGAGTAAGGAGTAGTAGTCTGAATTTTGTCAGGAGCTATAATTAAACCAGTGCGAGAAATTGAATTTTTCAAGTGATCATAACATTGGAGTAATATTTCTCGAGTGGGGGCAGCACAAAGTATATCATCCATATAGTGAATAATGTAACACTGTGAACATTTTTTACCAGTAGGTTCAATTGCTTGCCCCACATACGTCTGGCAAATAGACTGTTTAACATGTCCTGTGGCAACACTTTCCAATGATAATGCTTAGCAGGCTGCAGGTTGTTTACTGCAGGAATTGTAAATGCAAACCCTTCACAGTCTTGCTCAGCTAAAGGGATAGTAAAGAAACAGTCTTTTAAATATATGACTATTAAAGGCCAATTTTTTGGAATTATAGCAGGAGAAGGCAATCCTGGCTGTAATGCTCCTATAGGTTGTATAACTGAATTGATGGCTCTTAAGTCAGTTAACATTCTCCATTTTCCTGATTTTTTTCTTAATTACAAAAACTGGAGAATTCCAAGGAGAAAATGTTGGAGCTATGTACCCATTTTCTAATTGTTCAGCAACTAACTTCTCTAAAACCTCTAGTTTTTCTTTACTTAGCGGCCATTGTTCTATCCAAATTGGCTTATCTGTTAACCATTTTAAAGGTACAGGTTCTGGAGGCGTAACAATGGCCGCCATCAAAAATTATTTCCTAATCTTTGGCAGGAACTTTGTTTTTCCGCTTGAAGTGGTTCTTTCAAATCTTGCAAATTTTTTCTAGTCCCATACCAGCGACGTACCCCATTTCATGCATTGTATGTTGACTTTGAGGGCTATATAACTGTTCTGGAACTAGAACTTGTGCTCCCCATTGTTGTAATAAGTCTCTTCCCCATAAATTTATAGGTACAGAAGTTATATTTGGTTGGATAGTCCCAGGTTGTCCATCAGGCCCCTCACAATGCAAAAGATAACTACTTTGATATACATCAGCGGCTTTACCAACTCCAACTATGTTAAATTGAGCGGGTTGAATTGGCCATGTGGACAGCCAGTGCTGTAGAGAAATGACTGAAATGTCCACTCCTGTATCTACCAAACCTTTAAATTTCTTTCCTTGAATAGTTATTTCACAGGTAGGATGTTTATCAGTAATTTGATTTACCCAATAAGCTGCTTTGCCTTATTTGTGCTTCCAAATCCTTCTGTTCATTTAATTTCACTTTTTCCCATTCCCACATATGGCACAATCAGGAGCTGTGCTATGCGCTCTCCTGGCTCTGCTTTCCAGGGAACAGACTATAACAATTTGAATTTCCCAATTGTAATCTGAATTAATGACTCCTGTACATATTTGTACGCCTTTTAAACTCAAACTAGACCTTCCTACAGGTAATCCTATTGCCCCTGCTGGCAAGGGTCCACAGACTACTGTTGGGACCTTTTGCGGGGGTTCCCCAGGCAGAAGGCTCACAGCTTTTGTGCAGCATAAATCTACTGTGGCACTACTGGCTGTGGCTGGGGACAGACGCTGTACAGGCATGAGGGAATGGCCTGAGCTGGAAATGCCACAGTTTAGAATGGGGACCAGGACGGGCCCCTCATGGCGTTTTCTGAAATCGGGTTCCCATCTTTATCAAACTTAGAGTGGGGGGCGGAGCAAGATGGCCGAATAGGAACAGCTTCAGTCTCCATCTCCCAGCGCCAGCGACACAGAAGACTGGTGATTTCTGCATTTTCAACGGAGGTACTGGGGTCATCTCACTCGGGAGTGCCGGACAATCGGTGCTGGTCAGCTGCTGCAGCCCAACCAGCAAGAGCTAAAGCAGGGCGAGGCATCGCCTCACCTGGGAAGCGCGAGGGGGAAGGGAGTCCCTTTTCCTAGCCAGGGGAACTGAGACACACAACACCTGGAAAATCGGGTAACTCCCACCCCAATACTGCGCTGTAAAACCGGCACACCGGAGATTATATCCCACACCTGGCCGGGAGGGTCCCACGCCCACGGAGCCTCCCTCCTTGCTAACACAGCAGTCTGCCGCAATCTAACCGCAAGGCAGCAGCGAGGCTGGGGGAGGGGCGCCCGCCATCGCTGAGGCTTAAGTAGGTAAATAAAGCCGCTGGGAAGCTCGAACTGGGTGGAGCTCACAGCAGCTCAAGGAAACCTGCCTGTCTCTGTAGACTCCACCTCTGGGGACAGGGCTCAGCTAAAGCAGCAGAGGCCTCTCCAGACGCGAACGACTCTGTCTGACAGCTTTGAAGAGAGCAGTGGATCTCCCAACACGGAGGTTGAGATCTGTGAAGGGGCAGTCTGCCTGCTCAAGTGGGTCTCTGACCCCTGAGTAGCCTAACTGGGAGACATCCCCCACTAGGGGCAGTCTGACACCCCACACCTCACAGGGTGGAGTACACCACTGAGAGGAAGCTTCCAAAGCAAGAATCAGACAGGTGCACTCGCTGTTCAGCAATATTCTATCTTCTGCAACCTCTGCTGCTGATACCCAGGCAAACAGGGTCTGGAGTGGACCTCAAGCAATCTCCAACAGACCTATAGCTGAGGGTCCTGACTGTCAGAAGGAAAACTATCAAACAGGAAGGACACCTATACCAAAACCCCATCAGTACGTCACCATCATCAAAGACCAGAGACAGATAAAACCACAAAGATGGGGAAAAAGCAGGGCAGAAAAGCTGGAAATTCAAAAAATAAGAGCGCATCTCCTCCTGCAAAGGAGCACAGCCCATCACCAGCAACGGATCAAAGCTGGTCAGAGAATGATTTTCACGAGATGAGAGAAGAAGGCTTCAGTCCATCAAACCTCTCAGAGCTAAAGGAGGAATTACGTACCCAGCGCAAAGAAACTCAAAATCTTGAAAAAAGAGTGGAAGAATTGACAGCTAGACTAATTAATGCAGAGAAGGTCATAAACGAAATGACAGAGATGAAAACCATGACACGAGAAATACGTGACAAATGCACAAGCTTCAGTAACCGACTCGATCAACTGGAAGAAAGAGTATCAGCGATTGAGGATCAAATGAATGAAATGAAGCGAGAAGAGAAACCAAAAGAAAAAAGAAGAAAAAGAAATGAACAAAGCCTGCAAGAAGTATGGGATTATGTAAAAAGACGAAATCTACGTCTGATTGGGGTGCCTGAAAGTGAGGGGGAAAATGGAACCAAATTGGAAAACAATCTACAGGATATCATCCAGGAGAACTTCCCCAACCTATCAGGGCAGGCCAACATTCAAATTCAGGAAATACAGAGAACACCACAAAGATACTCCTCCAGAAGAGCAACTCAAGACACAGAATTGCCAGATTCACCTAAGTTGAAATGAAGGAAAAAATCTTAAGGGCAGCCAGAGAGAAAGGTCGGGTTACCCACAAAGGGAAGCCCATCAGACTGACAGCAGATCTCTTGGCAGAAACTCTACAAGCCAGAAGAGAGTGGGGGCCAATATTCAACATTCTTAAAGAAAAGAATTTTAAACCCAGAATTTCATATCCAGCCAAACTAAGTTTCATAAGTGAAGGAGAAATAAAATTCTTTACAGATAAGCAAATGCTTAGAGATTTTGTCACCACCAGGCCTGCCTTACAAGAGACCCT
>NW_022324260.1:0-21761 GCF_002776525.5 Piliocolobus tephrosceles
AGGGTCTCTTGTAAGGCAGGCCTGGTGGTGACAAAATCTCTAAGCATTTGCTTATCTGTAAAGAATTTTATTTCTCCTTCACTTATGAAACTTAGTTTGGCTGGATATGAAATTCTGGGTTTAAAATTCTTTTCTTTAAGAATGTTGAATATTGGCCCCCACTCTCTTCTGGCTTGTAGAGTTTCTGCCAAGAGATCTGCTGTCAGTCTGATGGGCTTCCCTTTGTGGGTAACCCGACCTTTCTCTCTGGCTGCCCTTAAGATTTTTTCCTTCATTTCAACTTAGGTGAATCTGGCAATTCTGTGTCTTGAGTTGCTCTTCTGGAGGAGTATCTTTGTGGTGTTCTCTGTATTTCCTGAATTTGAATGTTGGCCTGCCCTGATAGGTTGGGGAAGTTCTCCTGGATGATATCCTGTAGATTGTTTTCCAATTTGGTTCCATTTTCCCCCTCACTTTCAGGCACCCCAATCAGACGTAGATTTCGTCTTTTTACATAATCCCATACTTCTTGCAGGCTTTGTTCATTTCTTTTTCTTCTTTTTTCTTTTGGTTTCTCTTCTCGCTTCATTTCATTCATTTGATCCTCAATCGCTGATACTCTTTCTTCCAGTTGATCGAGTCGGTTACTGAAGCTTGTGCATTTGTCACGTATTTCTCGTGTCATGGTTTTCATCTCTGTCATTTCGTTTATGACCTTCTCTGCATTAATTAGTCTAGCTGTCAATTCTTCCACTCTTTTTTCAAGATTTTGAGTTTCTTTGCGCTGGGTACGTAATTCCTCCTTTAGCTCTGAGAGGTTTGATGGACTGAAGCCTTCTTCTCTCATCTCGTGAAAATCATTCTCTGACCAGCTTTGATCCGTTGCTGGTGATGGGCTGTGCTCCTTTGCAGGAGGAGATGCGCTCTTATTTTTTGAATTTCCAGCTTTTCTGCCCTGCTTTTTCCCCATCTTTGTGGTTTTATCTGTCTCTGGTCTTTGATGATGGTGACGTACTGATGGGGTTTTGGTATAGGTGTCCTTCCTGTTTGATAGTTTTCCTTCTGACAGTCAGGACCCTCAGCTATAGGTCTGTTGGAGATTGCTTGAGGTCCACTCCAGACCCTGTTTGCCTGGGTATCAGCAGCAGAGGTTGCAGAAGATAGAATATTGCTGAACAGCGAGTGCACCTGTCTGATTCTTGCTTTGGAAGCTTCCTCTCAGTGGTGTACTCCACCCTGTGAGGTGTGGGGTGTCAGACTGCCCCTAGTGGGGGATGTCTCCCAGTTAGGCTACTCAGGGGTCAGAGACCCACTTGAGCAGGCAGACTGCCCCTTCACAGATCTCAACCTCCGTGTTGGGAGATCCACTGCTCTCTTCAAAGCTGTCAGACAGAGTCGTTCGCGTCTGGAGAGGCCTCTGCTGCTTTAGCTGAGCCCTGTCCCCAGAGGTGGAGTCTACAGAGACAGGCAGGTTTCCTTGAGCTGCTGTGAGCTCCACCCAGTTCGAGCTTCCCAGCGGCTTTATTTACCTACTTAAGCCTCAGCGATGGCGGGCGCCCCTCCCCCAGCCTCGCTGCTGCCTTGCGGTTAGATTGCGGCAGACTGCTGTGTTAGCAAGGAGGGAGGCTCCGTGGGCGTGGGACCCTCCCGGCCAGGTGTGGGATATAATCTCCGGTGTGCCGGTTTTACAGCGCAGTATTGGGGTGGGAGTTACCCGATTTTCCAGGTGTTGTGTGTCTCAGTTCCCCTGGCTAGGAAAAGGGACTCCCTTCCCCCTCGCGCTTCCCAGGTGAGGCGATGCCTCGCCCTGCTTTAGCTCTTGCTGGTTGGGCTGCAGCAGCTGACCAGCACCGATTGTCCGGCACTCCCGAGTGAGATGACCCCAGTACCTCCGTTGAAAATGCAGAAATCACCAGTCTTCTGTGTCGCTGGCGCTGGGAGATGGAGACTGAAGCTGTTCCTATTCGGCCATCTTGCTCCGCCCCCCACTCTAAGTTTGATAAAGATGGGAACCCGATTTCAGAAAACGCCATGAGGGGCCCGTCCTGGTCCCCATTCTAAACTGTGGCATTTCCAGCTCAGGCCATTCCCTCATGCCTGTACAGCGTCTGTCCCCAGCCACAGCCAGTAGTGCCACAGTAGATTTATGCTGCACAAAAGCTGTGAGCCTTCTGCCTGGGGAACCCCCGCAAAAGGTCCCAACAGTAGTCTGTGGACCCTTGCCAGCAGGGGCAATAGGATTACCTGTAGGAAGGTCTAGTTTGAGTTTAAAAGGCGTACAAATATGTACAGGAGTCATTAATTCAGATTACAATTGGGAAATTCAAATTGTTATAGTCTGTTCCCTGGAAAGCAGAGCCAGGAGAGCGCATAGCACAGCTCCTGATTGTGCCATATGTGGGAATGGGAAAAAGTGAAATTAAATGAACAGAAGGATTTGGAAGCACAAATAAGGCAAAGCAGCTTATTGGGTAAATCAAATTACTGATAAACATCCTACCTGTGAAATAACTATTCAAGGAAAGAAATTTAAAGGTTTGGTAGATACAGGAGTGGACATTTCAGTCATTTCTCTACAGCACTGGCTGTCCACATGGCCAATTCAACCCGCTCAATTTAACATAGTTGGAGTTGGTAAAGCCGCTGATGTATATCAAAGTAGTTATCTTTTGCATTGTGAGGGGCCTGATGGACAACCTGGGACTATCCAACCAAATATAACTTCTGTACCTATAAATTTATGGGGAAGAGACTTATTACAACAATGGGGAGCACAAGTTCTAGTTCCAGAACAGTTATATAGCCCTCAAAGTCAACATACAATGCATGAAATGGGGTACGTCGCTGGTATGGGACTAGAAAAAATTTGCAAGATTTGAAAGAACCACTTCAAGCGGAAAAACAAAGTTCCTGCCAAAGATTAGGAAATAATTTTTGATGGCGGCCATTGTTACGCCTCCAGAACCTGTACCTTTAAAATGGTTAACAGATAAGCCAATTTGGATAGAACAATGGCCGCTAAGTAAAGAAAAACTAGAGGTTTTAGAGAAGTTAGTTGCTGAACAATTAGAAAATGGGTACATAGCTCCAACATTTTCTCCTTGGAATTCTCCAGTTTTTGTAATTAAGAAAAAAATCAGGAAAATGGAGAATGTTAACTGACTTAAGAGCCATCAATTCAGTTATACAACCTATAGGAGCATTACAGCCAGGATTGCCTTCTCCTGCTATAATTCCAAAAAATTGGCCTTTAATAGTCATATATTTAAAAGACTGTTTCTTTACTATCCCTTTAGCTGAGCAAGACTGTGAAGGGTTTGCATTTACAATTCCTGCAGTAAACAACCTGCAGCCTGCTAAGCATTATCATTGGAAAGTGTTGCCACAGGACATGTTAAACAGTCTATTTGCCAGACGTATGTGGGGCAAGCAATTGAACCTACTGGTAAAAAATGTTCACAGTGTTACATTATTCACTATATGGATGATATACTTTGTGCTGCCCCCACTCGAGAAATATTACTCCAATGTTATGATCACTTGAAAAATTCAATTTCTCGCACTGGTTTAATTATAGCTCCTGACAAAATTCAGACTACTACTCCTTACTCCTACTTGGGGACCTTAGTAAATGACACTACCATTGTGCCACAGAAAGTAACCATACATAGGGATAAATTAAACACATTAAATGATTTTCAAAAATTACTAGGGGGCATATTAATTGGATATGACCTGCTCTAGGCATTCCTACCTATGACATGAGTAACCTGTTTTCTATTCTTAAAGGAAATCCTAGTCTCACTAGCCCTCAGCAATTAACAAAGGAGGCAGAGGCAGAGTTACAACTGATTGAGAAGAAATCCATAAAGCTAAATAGAAATCCATAAAGATAAATAGAATAGATCCAGAGAAGACTCTAGATTTGCTAATCTTTTCAACTCAGCATTCACTTACTGGTGTTATTGTCTAAGAACAGGACTTAGTAGAGTGGCTTTTTCTTCCACATACTAATTCATGGACTCTAACTCCTTATTTAGATCAAATCTCTACTACGATAGGGATTGGGGGAACTTGGATTGTTAAATTACATGGATATGATCCTGGAAAAATTATTGTACCTCTCACGAAGGCATCAATAAAGCAAGCTTTTATAAATAGTCTTACTTGGCAAACCCATTTAGCTGACTTCGTGGGTATTCTCGATAATCATTTTCCTAAAACAAAGCTGTTTCCATTTTTGAAATTAACTAATTGGATTCTCCCTAAAATAACTAAATTTAAGCCAATTGAAGATGCTGAGAATGTTTTTACAGATGGGTCTAGTAATGGTAAAGCTTCTTATTCTGGCTCAAAAAGTAAAGTTTTTCAGACGCCCTGTATTTTAGCTCAAAAAGCGGAGCTTGTAGCTGTAATTGAGGTATTGACTGCTTTAGATATGCCTATTAATGTGATTTCTGATTCTTCATACATGGTTCATTCCACACAGTTAATTGAAAATGCTCAGTTATGGTTTCATACAGAAGAACAACTGAGGACTTTATTTATCCAATTGCAAACACCAGTTAGGAGTAGAATGCACCCTTTTCATATCACTCACATTAGAGCTCATACACCTCTTCCAGGACCTTTGACTGCAGGGAATCAAATGGCTGATCACCTAGTTGCTACTGCAATATCTAATGCTAGACACTTTCACAATTTAACCAGTGTTAATGCTTCTGGTCTCAAACGCAGATAGAGCATTACCTGGAAAGAAACTAAAGCTATTATCCAGTGATGCCCAACTTGCCAAATGGTACATTCCTCATCTTTTACAGGAGGAGTTAATCCTCGAGGACTGGAACCTAACTCTATTTGGCAAATGGATGTCACACATGTTCCCTCGTTTGGGAGACTAGCTTATGTACATGTATGTGTGGACACATTTTCTCACTTTGGGCTACATGCCAAACAGGAGAGTCTTCTGTCTGTGTTAAACATCATCTTTTGCAGTGTTTTGTGGTGATGGACATTTCAGCTTCTATTAAAACAGATAATGCCCCAGGCCATACTAGCCAAACTCTAGCTACATTTTTCTATGTGGAATATTAAACGCATTACTGGTATCCCATACAATTCTCAAGGACAAGTCACAGCGGAAAGAATGAATCTCTCCCTAAAACAGCAGTTGCAAAAGCAGAAAGGGAGAAACAATGATGGGACCCCACAGATGTAACTGAACCTAGCATTATTAACTTTAAATTTTTTGAGCCTGCCCAAAGGCCAGATGTTATCAGCAGCTGAACAGCATCTACAGAAACCAGCTGCAAAGACAGAAGCAGAACAACCGATTTGGTGGAGAGATCCGGTAACAAAAAGTTGGGAAATACGTAAAGTAATAAAAGGGTAGATGTTATGCTTGTATTTCTCCAGGCAAAAATCAACAGCCGATTTGGACACCATCAAGACACCTGAAACCTTATCATGAGCCAGATGAGCCAGATGCCAAGGAAGAGACTCCGGGCGGATCCTGAGGACCCCCCGGTTGCAGTCATGTCGAGACTGATGCTGAGGAGGACCCCAACTGTCACGAGCAACACCTGTCGAACACAGCCACCCACCTAGAGACAGATCAAGAAGCTGTCACAGATGGCAGAATAAAACCTGAGGAAAGCGGGACAACCAGTCACAATGAATAATTTAATGGTAGCTATGACAGCAGTTATCACCACTGCCATAAGTATTCCTTCAATAAGGACTGGCAATAATGCCTGTATGCAATCACTCTATGACAAATTACACATGCTTTCTGATCTCACTATTTACCATAACAAATCTGCTCCTATAATTGAGGCATATCGCCCTTAAAAACCTATTCTGCAAACAGGATTGGACCCAGTTAGAAAAAATGAACGTACTTGCTTAGGAAGATTGCTTTGCAGAACAGGCAGAGGTGCTACACAACGATTCCTATGGAATATTTATTAATTGGACCCCTAAGAGGATGCTTAGCTTGAATTGCACCTCTCAGTCTGCGTGCCAGGGCCACACTATGTTCAGATGATCTGAACAAAATGGTCAGATGGTAGAAATAATAATAAGTATGGCAAAAGTTCCTATTATCTGGAACCATGGCAGTATAGCAGCACCTCAATCGCAAATGATATGGCCCGCTCTAGGAGTTAAATATAAGGATTTGTGGACACTATTAAATTCTCTTACAAAGATCAAAATTTGGGAAAGAATAAAAAGGCATCTAGAAGGACACTCTACAAACTTGTCTTTGGATACAGCAAAATTAAAAGAACAAATATTTAAATCATCCCACGCACACCTGACCTTAATGCCAGGAACTGGAGTGCTTAAAGGAGCTCCAGACAAATTAGCAGCTAGTAACCCATTTAAATGGATAGAAACACTTGGAAGCTCTGTGATTTCAATGATGACTGTGCTTTTAATCTATGTTGTTTGTCTTTGTATAGTCTGCAGACGCGGATCCCGACTCCTGCGAGAAGTAGCTCACCGTGACAAAGCTGCCCTTGCTTTTATCTCTTTGCAAATCAAAGAAGGGAGACATGTTAGGAACAAGCCCCCGAAAATCTGGCCATAAACTGGCCCCAAAACTGGCCATAAACAAAATCTCTGCAGCACTGTGACATGTTCATAATGTCCCTAATGCCCAAGCTTGAAGGTTGTGGGTTTAGGGGAATGAGGGCAAGGAACATCTGGCCCACCCAGGGTGGAAAACTGCTTAAAGGCATTCTTAAGCCACAAAAATAGCATGAGTGATTTGTGCCTTAAGGGTATGTTCCCCTGCAGTTAACTAGCCCAATCTATTCCTTTAATTTGGCCCATCCCTTCATTTCCCATAAAGGATACTTTTAGTTAATTTAGTATCTATAGAAGCAATGCTAATGACTGGTTTGCTATTAATAAATATGTAGGTAAATCTCTGTTTGTGGCTTTCAGCTCTGAAGGCTGTGAGAACCCTGATTTCCCACTTCACACTTCTATATTTTTGTGTGTGTGTCTTTAATTCCTCTAGCGCTGCTGGGTTAGGGTCTCCCCAACCGAGCTGGTCTTGTCACATCTCAATAGATACATGAGAAAGTATATGATAAAATTCAACACCCATTCAATGGTTTAAAATATATTTTTCCTATAAGCATATATACATATATCATTATAGGAAAATAAGAGCAAAATAAACTTTCTTAATCTTACAAAGAACATCTACAAAACTCTTCCAGCAAACATCACACTCAAAGGTGAAGTAATGAAAACATTCCCCCTACAATCAGTAATGAGACAAGAAAACCACCATTCTTGTCCATTTTAGTCAGTACTATACTGGAGGCCTACAGGGGACAAACTCAAAGGTAGTTTCTACAAGTCCCACCTCATAGTATTCTTGCCCATGAGTGTGCATGGGACCTGTGACTTGCTTCTAACTAATAGAATATGACAAAGGTCATGGGATATCACTTCTGTGATCACATATGATTATGACCTCCATCTTGTAAGGAAACTCACACCCTTATTGATTTTGAAGCAGCAAGGTGCCCTGTTGTGAGCTGGCTTATCAAGAGGGCATATGGCAAAAACCTGAGGATCGCCTCTGGCCAAACAGCCAGCAAAAAGTTTAGGCCCTCAATCCAACAACATGCAAGTTATGTGAATGCTACCAACAACAAAATGAGCTTGAAAAAAGATTCTTTCCCAGTCAAACCTCAGAAAATAGCACAGCCCTGGCCACAATTTTAATTTGTGAGACCCTGCAACTAAAAAGTCAGCTAAGAATATATATTTTTTAATTCTTAAATAAGCCAGGCATGGTGGCACATGCCTGTAGTTCCAGATACTTGGGAGGCTGAAAAAGAAGGATCCCTTGAGCCTAGGGGTTTGAGGCCAGCCTGAACAACATAGTGAGACTCTATCTCTGAAAAACATTTTTAAAACTTTTTGTAAACCCAAGTAAGCTATGACTAGTCTCCTAACCCGCTGAACTATGAGATAATAAATGTGTGTTAAGTCATTAAGTTTATGGTAATATTGTTACATAGCAATAAATAGTTAATACAAGGTCCTACCCAGTGTAATATGGTAACAAAAACAAATAAAAGATGTGTGTGTTTATATAATGTATAAATATGTATGAATATATTATAAAATATGTATATGTAAGTACCATTTACAAAAGCATTAAAAAATATCAAATATTTCTCAAAGAACTTAAAGCACAGCTAACATTTGATCCAGCAATCCCATTACTAGGTATACACCCAAAGGAAAAGAAATCATTCTACCAAAAAGTCATCTGCCCTCATATGTTTAGTACAGCACTATTCATAATAGCAAGGACATGGAATCAACCCAGGTGTTCATCAACAGTGGATCAGATAAAGAAAACGTGGTACATATACACCATAGAATACTGTGCAGCCATAAAAAATAAAATAAAATCATGACCTTTGCAGCAACAAGAATTCAGCTAGAGGCAATAATCCTAAAAGAATTAATGCAGGAACAGAAAACAATACTACACGTTCTCACTTAAAAGTAGGAGCTAAACATTGAGCACACATGGACATAAACATTGGAAGAATGGACACTATGAACTGCTAGAAGACAGAGGAAGGCAAACTACATACTAGATGGAAAAACTACCTATTTGGTACTATGCTCACCACCTGGGTGATGGGATCCACAGCCCAAACCTCAGCATCACACATATGTCCATGTAATAAACATGCCCATGCATCCTCTGTGTCTAAAAGTTGAAAAAAAGTTGAAAATTTTTAAAAAATCAAATATTTAAGACAAAACCTAAAAAAATGTGGAACACCTCTACAAAAAAATCTATAAATGTTACTTGGGGAAAGCAAAGACTCTAGTAAACAAAGGAATATAACATATGTCCACAGATTGAATGAATCACTATTGTCATTGTCAATGACAGAGAGTCAATATTGCCATCTCCCATAGCCATGTCAGTTCTCCCGAAAATTATCTATAGATTCAAGGTAGTTCTAATCAAAATCTCACAAGGGCGTTTGTGGGATTTTTCAAGCCATTTCTTAAATAGAAATGCAAGGGCGGCTGGCAAGATGGCCAAAGAGAAACAGCTCCGGTCTGCAGCTCCAAGTGAGATCAACACAGAAGGTGAATAATTTATGCATTTTGAACAGACGTATCCAGTTCATTTCACTAGGACTGGTTAGACAGTGGGTGCAGACCATCGAGGATGAGCAGAAGCAGCGTGGGGGTTGTCTCACCCAGGAAGTGCAGTGGGTTGAGGAACTCCCTCCCTCAGTCAAGGGAAGCTGTGAGGGACTGTGCCGTGAGGAACAGTGCATTCCGGCTCAGATAATATACTTTCCACAGTCTTCACAACCCGCAGACCAGGTGATTCCCTCCAGTGCCTACACCACCAAGACCCTGGGTTTCAAGTGCAAAACAGGGCAGCCATTTGAGCAGACACCGAGCAAGCTGCAGGAGTTGATTTTCATACCTCAGTGGCACCTGGAATGCCAGTGAGACAGAACCGTTCACTCCCCTGGAAAGTGGGCTGAAGCCAGGGATCCAAGTGGTCTAGCTCAGTGCATCCCAACCCCACGGAGCACAGCAAGCTAAGATCTACTAGCTTGAAACTCTTGCTGTCAACACAGCAGTCTGAGGTCGATCTGAAACATGCCATCTTTGTGGGGGGAGGGGCGTCCACCATTACTGAGGCTTAAGTAGGCGGTTTTCTGCTGACAGTGTAAACAAAGCCGCCAGGAAGTTCCACCTGGATGGAGCCCACCGCAGCTCCACAAAGGTGCTGTAGCCAGACTGTCTCTCTAAATTTCTCCTCTCTGGGCAGGGCCTCTCTGAAAGACAGGCAGCAGCCCCAGTCAGGGGCTTATAGATAAAACTCCCATCGCTCTGGGACAGAGCATCTGGAGAAAGGGGCAGGTATGAGCACAGTTTCAGCAGACTTAAACGTTCCTGGCTGCTAGCTCTGAATAGAGATCTCCTAGCACAGTCCTCGAGCTTTGCTAAGGAACAGACTGCCTCCTCAACTGGGAGACACCTCCTAGCAGGGGTCAACAGACACCTCATATAGGAGAGCACTGGCTGGCATCTGACGGGTGCTCCTTTGGGATGAAGCTTACAGAAAAAGAAACAGGCAGCAATCTTTGCTGTTCTGCAGCAGCCACTGGTAGTACCCAAGCAAACAGTCTGGAGTAGACCTCCAGCAAACACCAGCAGACCTGCAGCAGACAGCCTGACTGTTAGAAAGAAAACTAACAGAAAGGAATAGTATCAACATCAACAAAAAGGACATCCACACCAAAACCCCATCCAAAGGTCACCAACATCAAAGACCAAAGGTAGATAAATCCACAAAGATGGGGAGAAACCAGCGCAAAAAGGCTGAAAATTCCAAGAACTAGAACAACTCTTCTCTGCCAAAGGATCACAACTCCTCGCCAGCAAGGGAACAAAACTGCATGGAGAATGAATTTGATGAATTGACAGAAGTAGGCTTCAGAAGGTAGGCAATAACAAACTCCTGCAAGCTAAAGGAGCATGTTCTAACCCAGTGCAAGGAAACTAAGAACCTAGAAAAAAGGTTAGATGCATTGCTAACTAGATTAACCAATTTACAGAAGAACATAAATGACCTGATGGAGCTGAAAAACACTGAATGA
Source organism: Piliocolobus tephrosceles (assembly GCF_002776525.5). Taxonomy (NCBI): domain Eukaryota; kingdom Metazoa; phylum Chordata; class Mammalia; order Primates; family Cercopithecidae; genus Piliocolobus; species Piliocolobus tephrosceles. The sequence goes on from NW_022324260.1 coordinate 10,656, forward strand.
GAAGTTTTTGAAGCATACACAAGTATCAATAGCCAAATCAATCAGGCGGAAGAAAGAATATCAAGACTAAAGATCAACTTATGAAATACAGCGTGAAGACAAGATTAGAAAAAAAAGAATGAAAAGAAATGAACAAAACCTCAAATAAATATGGGACTATGTGAAAAGACCTAACCTATGTTTGACTGGAGTACCTGAAAGTGATGGAGAGAATGGAACAAAGTTGGAAAACACTCTTCAGGATATTACCCAGGAGAACATCCCCAACCTAGCAAGACAGACCCAGGCCAACATTCAAATTCAGGAAATACACAAAACACCACAAAGAGACTCCTTGAGAAAAGCAACCCCAAGACACATAATCATCAGATTCACCAAGGTTAAAATGAAGGAAAAAATGTTAACGGCAGCCACTGAGAAAGGTCAGGTTAGCCACAAAGGGAAGCCCATCAGATTAACAGCAGATATCTCTGCAGAAACCCTACAAGCCAGAAGACAGTGTGTGTGGGGGGGAATATTCAACATTATTAAAGAGAAGAGTTTTCAACCCAGAATTTCATATCTAGCCAAACTCAGCTTCATAAGCAAAGGGAAATAAAATAATTTACAGACAAGCAAATGCTTAGAGATTTTGTCAACACCAGGTCTGCCTTACAAGAGCTCCTGAAGGAAGCACTAAACATGAAAAGGAACAACCGGTACCAGCAACTGCAAAAACATACCAAATTGTAAAGACCATCGACTCTACAAAGAAACTGCATCAACTAACGGGAAAAATAACCAGCTAGCATCATAATGACAGGATCAAATTCACACATAACAATATTAACCTTAATTGTAAACAAGCTAAATGCCCCGATTAAAAGACACAGACTGACAAATTGGATAGAGTCAAGACCCATCAGTGTGTTGTATTCAGGAGACCCATCTCACGTGCAAAGACACACATAGGCTCAAAATAAAGGGATGGAGGAATATTTACCAAGCAAATGGAAAGCAAAATAAAGCAGGGGTTGCAATCCCAGTCTCTGATAAAACAGACTTTAAACCAACAAAGATCAAAAGAGACAAAGAAGGGCATACATAAAAAGGGATCAATGCAACAAGAAGAGCTAACTATCCTAAATATACTTGCACCATATACAGGAGCACCCAGATTCATTAAGCAAGTTCTTAGAGACCTACAAAGAGACTTAGACTCCCACACAATAATAGTGGGAGGCTTTAACACCTCACTATCAATATTAGACAGACCAATGAGACAAAAAATTAACAAGGATGTTCAGGACTTGATCTCAGCTCTCAACCAAGTGGACCTAATAGACATCTACAGAGCTCACTACCCCAAATCAAGGGAATATGCTTTCACCGCAGCACCACATTACACTTATTGTAATATTGGCCATACAACGGGAAGTAAAATACTCCTCAGCAAATGCAAAAGAACAGAAATCATAACAAACAGTCTCTCAGACCACAGTGCAATCAAATTAGAACTCAGGGTTAAGAAACTCACTCAACTACCATCAGAGCGAACAGGCAACATACAGAATGGGAGAAAATTTTTGCAATCTACTCATCTGACAAAGGGCTAATTTCCAGAATCTACAAAGAACTCAAACAAATATACAAGAAAAAAACAAACAACCCCATCAAAAAGTGGGGAAAGGATATGAACAGACATTTCTCAAAAGAAGACATTCATACAGCCAACAGACACATGAAAAAATGCTCATCATCACTGGCCATCAGAGAAATGCAAATCAAAACCACAATGAGATACCCTCTCACACCAGTTGGAATGGCAATCATTAAAAAATCAGGAAACAACAGGTGTTGGAGAGGATGTGGAGAAATAGGAACACTTTTACACTGTTGGTGGGATTGTAAACTAGTTCAACCATTATGGAAAACAGTATGGCGATTCCTCAAGGATCTAGAACTAGATGTACCATATGACCCAGCCATCCTACTACTGGGTATATACCCAAAGGATTATAAATTATGCTACTACAAAGACACATGCACATGTATGTTTACTGCGGCACTATTCACAATAGCAAAGACTTGGAATCAACCCAAATGTCCATCAGTGACAGACTGGATTAAGAAAATGTGGCACATATACACCATGGAATACTATGCAGCCATAAAAAAGGATGAGTTTGCGTCCTTTGTAGGGACATGGATGCAGCTGGAAACCATCATTCTTAGCAAACTATCACAAGAAGAGAAAACCAAACACTGCGTGTTCTCACTCATAGGTGGGAACTGAACAATGAGCTCTCTTGGACTCGGGAAGGGGAACATCACACAATGGGGCCTATCATGGGGAGGGGGAAGGGGGGAGGGATTGCATTGGGGAGTTATACCTGATATAAATGATGAATTGATGGGTGCTGACGAGTTGATGGGTGCAGCACACCAACATGGCACATGTATACATATGTAACAAACCTGCACGTTATGCACATGTACCCTAGAACTTAAAGTATAATAAAAAAATAAAAAATAAAATAAAAAAAATAAAAGAAATAAAGCCACATGTCTATATCCAACTGATATTTGATAAAGTAAATGAAAACATACACTGGGAAAAGGACATTCTTTTCAATAAACGGTGCTGGGAAAATTGGATTTCCATATGCAGAAACATGAAACTGGACCCCTATCTCTCACTATATACAAAAACCAACTCAAGATGGAGTAAAGACTTAAATGTATGACCTCAAACTATAGAACTACTAGAAGAAAACTTGGGAAAACTCTTCTGGACATTGGCCTAGGCAAAGGATTCATTATTAGGACCTCAAAAGCAAAAGCAACAAAACCAAAAATAGACAAGTGGGGCTGAATTAAAATAAAACCTTCGGACAGCAAAGGAAACAATGAACAAAGTGAACAGCCAACCTGCAGAATGGGAGAAAATATGCACAAACTATACTGCGGACTAACATCCAAAACCCACAAGGAACTGAAACAACTCAACAGTAAAACAAATAACCCCATTAAAAAACAGGCAAAGGACATGAACAGGCATTTTTTCCAAAAAAAAAAAGATCTACAAATTGCCAGCAAGTATATAAAAAATGCTCTACAACACTATTCATTAGAGAAATACAAATTTAAACCACAATGAGATATCTTCTTATGTCAGAATGACTATTATTTAAAAGTCAAAAAATAACAGAAGTTGGCAAGGATGTGGAAAAAAGGCAACACTTATACATTGTTGGTGGGAATATAAACTAGTACAAACTCTATGGAAAATAGTATGGATATTTTTCAAAGAAGTAAAAATATAACTACTATTCAATCCAGCAATCCCACCATTAGTTATCTACCCAAAGGAGAAGAAATCATTACACCAAAAAGATAACTGCACTTATAAGTTTATTGCAGCACTATTCACAATAGCAGATATGTGGAATCAATCTAAGTGTCCATTAATGGATGATTCAATAAAGAAAATGTGAGCTAGATAGGTACATAGACAGATGGATGGATATACAGATGATATAGGTACAGCTATATAGAGAGATATATAATGGAATACTATTCAGCCATGAAAAATGAAATCATATCTTTCGCAGCAACATGAACGGAATTAGAGGCTGTTATCTTAAGTTAGGTCAACTCAGATACTGTCAAATATTACAGTCTCACTTACAGATGAGAGTTAAATAACGCATGCACATGGACATAAAGTGTGAAATAATAGACATCGGACACTCAGAAGGGTGAGAGGGAGGAGGATGAGGGATGAGAAATTACTTGATGGGTATAATGTATATTATTTGGGTAATGGTTACACTAAGAACTCAGAATTCACCGCTATGTAGTATATTCATGCAACAAAAATGCACTTGTACCCCTTAAATGTATATAAATTTAAGAGAAAAAAAAACAAAGAAACCAATGGTTTCTGTCTTGTTTATATCACTAACCTCCATTTGCTACCTAGAGAGTGGCATTTTAAAGACACTCATTTTAAAATAATATCCAAAGCCTAGTTTCGTAGTGCTATTTTAGTAGTTACTATCCAAAAGACGTGCATAGAATCAATTTTTTAAAACATAGAAATGGCATGAGAAAATACCATTTTTAATAAGAGTTAAAATATTTCAAGATCTTTCAAGTATTTCTTAAAGCAGTAATTTATTAATCAGTTTAATTCATGTTTTCACAGTCTGATACTTTTCAGTGGTGACATTTAGTTTATATAATTATAACAAATGTTCATAAAACTCAAAATATATAATTTTATAAAAAACACTATAATTTATCCTTCAATTATGAAAAAAAGGTTCTTAGTTACAAGAATATATAACAGTTAATGCTAAAATTACAACTACACTTACAGATTACTTGGTAATATATTGGTTTAACACCAAGTGGGTAAACATACCATAAAAATCACATGAATGTATTACCTAGTTGCTAATAAGGTCACAAATAACAACTTTCTAGTAGCTAAATTCAATTATCACTTTTCAATCTTTATCTAATTTGATCCCTATTGGAATATTTGACTTTATAATCAAACCTTTCTACATGATACATTCTTCTTCCTTTGGCTTTTTATAATAACAAGACTCTCCAATTTCTTTCTTTCTGGCCATCACTTTTCAAGTTCCCTTGGGAAATTATTTTTCTCTACTTCTTATATATTTTCCTACATTCTTTTCTAGACCTACTTCTTTTCATACCTTACTCACTCCTCCTGGGACATCTCAGCCTTCAATTACCATTATATGTTTATGATTCCCAAATCTTTATCTGCAGCTCAGAATTCTTCCCCAAATTTCAGAAAATGTATCTAAATACCTAGTAGATTACTCTACTTGCATGTACCACAAAAATCTTATATTTAGCATGTAACAAACTGGTTATCTTTCCTACCAAAGCCTGCTTTGCTTTTTTTGTATCCTATCTCAGTGAGTGGCAAAACCATCCACTAAGATGGTCAGGCCTATAATCCATTATTCTATTCCAAATTCAACATACTATGTTAGTCAATTCTACTTTTAAGTATCTCTTGAGTACATCTATTTTTGCCCATTCTTAATGCTACTATCAAATCTTTCACACTGCAACTCCTTAACTGGTCTCCTTGTGTAGTGGTTAATTTTATGTTCATTTAGGTACCCAGTTTTTGACCAAACACCAATCTAAATCTTGCTATTAAGATACTTTTTATGTGATTAATATTTAAATCAGCAAACTCTGAGTACAGTAGGTTACCCTTCATAATATGGATGGGCCTTCTGTTGAAGGAATGGCATTTCCACAATGAAAATCTCCTGCCATGAAAATAATATCTAAATTCTTTATGGGGTTTTAATCATGTGGTTTATGGGGTGTTTCATGAACTGGTTGCTGCTTATCTTTCAGCCTTTTCCTTCTCTGAGTAATTCTTACATGCAATAAAGATACAGTGGGAGAAGAGATCATAATTTGTTTTAAGAGTGTCAGTACAATCTACATTAGGTCAATTCTATAGCATGGTTTGCGATGTTGTTCTTGGAAGCCTGTTTGAACTCATTTTTCCAACTCTCCCAGTAAATTACCCAATATCCTTTTAATAAACTCCCTAGGACTTAAAGTATAATAAAAATAAATAAATAAATAAATAAATAAATAAATATTTAAAAAATAATAAATAAATAAAGAAAAATTAAAAAATAAACTCCCTTTCTTTCTTGGGGAAAGGGGAGTTATTGCTTTATTTGATCAAGTTTAAAAAGCCCCTGAGTTCTCCTAAAATATTGATTCTCAAGCTTTATCATGCATCAAAATAATCTAGAGGACATGTTAATACACAGATGGCTAAGCCCTACCCTGAGAATTTCTGATACAATAGTTCTAGGGTGGGGCCTGGGAATTCTGGAAATTTTTTTTTATACTTTGAGTACTGGGATACAGGTGCAGAACGTGCAGGTTTGTTACACAGGTATGCATGTGCCATGGTGGTTTGCTGCAACCATCAACCCGTCATCTACATTAGGTATTTCTCCTAATGCTATCCCTCCCCTAGTCCCACACCCCACAACAGGCCCCGGTGTGTGATGTTCCCCACCCTGTGTCCATGCGTTCTCATTGTTCAACTCCCACTTATGAATGAGAACATGCAGTGTTTGGTTTTCTCCTCCTGTGGTAGTTTGCTGAGAATCATAATTTCCAGCTTCATCCATGTCCCTGAAGGGGACATGAACTAATCCTTTTCTATGGCTTCATAGTATTCCATGGTGTATATGTGCCACATTTTCTTTTTTCTTTCCAAATTTTAAAAGAAGCTTTATTATGAGTAAAAACACTATCAACCAGCACTGCATACTACAGAGAAATACTTTGTGAAAAAGACAAGACCATTGATACGGCAAACTCCACTGTTGTCTTATTTTTTTTAATTGCCAGAGCCATGCCAATCTTCAGCAACCACCACTCTGATTAGTTAGCAGGTATCAGCATCAAATCAAGACCCTCCACAACAAAAAGATTATAGCTCACTGGAGCCTCAAATAATCGTTAGCAGGTTTTATTTTATTTATTTATTTTTTTAGCAATGATGTATTTTTAATTAAGGTGTGTACTTTTTTAAACACAATGGTACCACACACTTAATAGACTGTAGTATAGGGTAAATATAACTTTTATATGCACTAGGAAACAATAAAATTTCTATGACACACTTTATTGCAATATTTGTTTTCTTGCATGTGTGGTGGTTGAGAACCAAACCTACAATATCATTCAGGTATGCCTGTGTGTGTGTATAAATAGAGATACATATATACACATACACACATATATGTATGTGTGTGTATACATACATATATTATATAAAATATATGTATATGTATCTATCTTGCTTTTCTTTTTCTTATTATTGTACTTTAAGTTCCAGGGTACATGTGCATAACGTGCAGGTTTGTTACACATTTATACTAGTGCCATATTGGTGTGCTGCACCCATCAACTCGTCAGCACCCATCAACTCGTCATTTACATCAGGTATAACTCCCAAAGCAATCCCTCCCCCCTCCCCATGATAGGCCCCGGTGTGTGATGTTCCCCTTCCCGAGTCCAAGTGATCTCATTGTTCAGTTCCCACCTATGAGTGAGAACATGCGGCGTATAGTTTTCTGTTCCTGCGATAGTTTGCTGAGAATGATGGTTTCCAGCTGCATCCATGTCCCTACAAAGGACACAAACTCATCCTTTTTTATGGCTGCATAGTATTCCATGGTGTATATGTGCCACATTTCCTTAATCCAGTCTGTCACAGATGGACATTTCTGTTGATTCCTAGTCTTTGCTATTGTGAATAGTGCCACAATGAACGTATGTGTGCATGTGTCTTTATAGCAGCATGACTTGTAATCCTTTGGGTATATACCCAGTAATGGGATGGCTGGGTCATATGGTACTTCTAGTTCTAGATCCTTGAGGAATTGCCATGCTGTTTTCCATCATGGTTGAACTGGTTTACAATCCCACCAACAGTGTAAAAATGTTCCTGTTTCTCCACATCCTCTCCAGCAACAGTTCTTTCCTGATTTTTTAATGATTGCCATTCTAACTGGTGTAAGATGGTATCTCATTGTGGTTTTGATTTGCATTTCTCTGATGGCCAGTGATGATGAGCATTTTTTCATGTGTCTGTTGGCTGTATGAATGTCTTCTTTTGAGAAATGTCTGTTTATATCTTTGCCCACTCTTTGATGGGCTTGTTTGTTTTTTTCTTGTAAATTTGTTGAGTTCTTTGTAGGTTCTGGATATTAGCCCTCTGTCAGATGAGTAGATTGCAAAAATTTTCTCCCATTCTGTAGGTTGCCTATTCACTCTGATGGCAGTTTCTTTTGCTGTGCAGAAGCTCTTTAGTTTAATTAGATCCCATTAGTCAATTTTGGCTTTTGCTGCCGTTGCTTTTGGTGTTTTAGACATGAAGTCCTTGCCCATGCCTATGTCCTGAATGGTATTGCCTAGGTTTTCTTCTAGGGTTTTTATGGTATTAGGTCTAACATTTAAGTCTCTAATCCATCTTGAATTAATCTTCGTATAAGGAGTAAGGAAAGGATCCAGTTTCAGCTTTCTACTTATGGCTAGCCAATTTTCCCAGCACCATTTATTAAATAGGGAATCCTTTCCCCATTTCTTGTTTCTCTCCGGTTTGTCAAAGATCAGATGGCTATAGATGTGTGGTATTATTTCTGAGGACTCTGTTCTGTTCCATTGGTCTATATCTCTGTTTTGGTACCAGTACCATGCTGTTTTGGTTACTGTAGCCTTGTAGTATAGTTTGAAGTCAGGTAGCGTGATGCCTCCAGCTTTGTTCTTTTGACTTAGGATTGTCTTGGCAATGCAGGCTCTTTTTTGGTTCCATATGAACTTTAAAGCGGTTTTTTCCAATTTTGTGAAGAAAGTCATTGGTAGATTGATGGGGATGGCATTGAATCTCTAAATTATCTTGGGCAGTATGGCCATTTTCACGATATTGATTCTTTCGATCCATGAGCATGGTATGTTCTTCCATTTGTTTGTGTCCTCTTTTATTTCACTGAGCAGTGGTTTGTAGTTCTTCTTGAAAAGGTCCTTTACATCCCTTGTAAGTTGGATTCCTAGGCATTTTATTCTCTTTGAAGCAATTGTGAATGGAAGTTCACTCATGATTTGACTCTCTGTTTGTCTATTACTGGTGTATAGGAATCCTTGTGATATTTGCACATTAATTTTGTATCCTGAGACTTTGCTGAAGTTGCTTATCAGCTTAAGGAGATTCTGGGTGGAGATGATGGGGTTTTGTAAATATACAATCGTGTCATCTGCAAACAGGGACAATTTGACTTCTTCTTTTCCTAAATGAATACCCTTGATTTCTTTCTCTTGCCTGATTGCCCTAGCCAGAACTTCCAACACTACGTTGAATAGGAGTGGTGAGAGAGGGCATCCCTGTCTTGTGCCAGTTTTCAAAGGGAATGCTTCCAGTTTTTGCCCATTCAGTATGATATTGGCTGTGGGTTTGTCATAAGTAGCTCTTATTACTTTGAGATACGTTCCATCAGTACCGAATTTATTGAGAGTTTTTAGCATGAAGGGCTGTTGAATTTTGTCAAAGGCCTTTTCTGCATCTATTGAGATAATCATGTGGTTTTTGTCTTTGGTTCTGTTTATATGCTGGATTACGTTTGTTGATTTGCATATGTTGAACCAGCCTTGCATCCCAGGGATGAAGCCCACTTGATCATGGTGGATAAGCTTTTTGATGTGCTGCTGGATTCAGTTTGCCAGTATTTTATTGAGAATTTTTGCATCAATGCTCATCAGGAATATTGGTCTAAAATTCTCTTTTTTTGTTGTGTCTCTGCCAGGCTTTGGTATCAGCATGATATTGGTCTTGTGAAATGAGTGAGGGAGGATTCCCTCTTTTTCTATTGATTGGAATAGTTTCAGAAGGAATGGTACCAGCTCCTCTTTGTACCTCTGGTAGAATTCAGCTGTGAATCCATCTGGTCCTGGACTTTTTTTGGTTGGTAGGCTATTAATTATTGCCTGAATTTCAGAGCCTGCTATTGGTCTATTCAGGGATTCAACTTCTTCCTGGTTTAGTCTTGGAAGAGTGTAAGTGTCCAGGAAATTATCCATTTCTTCTAGATTTTCCAGTTGATTTGCGTAGAGGTGTTTATAGTATTCTCTGATGGTAGTTTGTATTTCTGTGGGGTCGGTGGTGATATCCCCTTTATCATTTTTAATTGCGTCTATTTGATTCTTCTCTCTTTTCTTCTTTATTAGTCTTGCTAGCGGTCTGTCAATTTTGTTAATTTTTTCAAAAAACCAACTCCTGGATTCATTGATTTTTTTGGAGGGTTTTTTGTGTCTCTATCTCCTTCTGTTCTGCTCTGATCTTACTTATTTTTTGCCTTCTGCTAGCTTTTGAATGTGTTTGCTCTTGCTTCTCCAGTTCTTTTAATTATGATGTTAGAGTGTCAATTTTAGATCTTTCCAGCTTTCTCTTGTGGGCATTTAGTGCTATAAATTTCCCTCTACACACTGCTTTAAATGTGTCCCAGAGATTCTGGTATGTTGTATCTTTGTTCTCATTGGTTTCAAAGAACATCTTTCTTTCTGCCTTCATTTCGTTATGTACCCAGTAGTCATTCAGGAGCAGGTTGTTCAGTTTCCATGTAGTTGAGCGGTTTTGATTGAGTTTCTTAGTCCTGAGTTCTAGTTTGACTGCACTGTGGTCTGAGAGACAGTTTGTTATAATTTCTGTTCTTTTACATTTGCTAAGGAGTGCTTTGCTTCCAATTATGTGGTCAATTTTGGAATAAGTATGATGTGGTGCTGAGAAGAATGTATATTCTGTTGATTTGGGGTGGAGAGTTCTATAGATGTCTATTAGGTCCGCTTGGTGCAGAGATGAGTTCAATTCCTGGATATCCTTGTTAACTTTCTGTCTCATTGATCTGTCTAATGTTGACAGTGGAGTGTTGAAGTCTCCCATTATTATTGTATGGGAGTCTAAGTCTCTTTGTAAGTCTCTAAGGACTTGCTTTATGAATCTGGGTGCTCCTGTATTAGGTGCATATATATTTAGGATAGTTAGCTCTTCCTGTTGAATTGATCCCTTTACCATTATGTAATGGCCTTCTTTGTCTCTTTTGATCTTTGATGGTTTAAAGTCTATTTTATCAGAGACTAGGATTGCAACCCCTGCTTTTTTTTGTTCTCCATTTGCTTGGTAGATCTTCCTCCATCCTTTTATTTTGAGCCTATGTATGTCTCTGCATGTGAGATGGGTCTTCTGAATACAGCAGACTGATGGGTCTTGACTCTTTATCCAATTCGCCAGCCTGTGTCTTTAATTGGAGCATTTAGTCCATTAACATTTACGGTTAATATTGTTATGTGTGAACTTGATCCTGCCATTATGATATTAACTGGTTATTTTGCTCGTTAGTTGATGCAGTTTCTTCCTAGCCTCGATGGTCTTTACATTTTGGCATGTTTTTGCAATGGCTGGTACCGGTTGTTCCTTTCCATGTTTAGGGCTTCCTTCAGGGTCTCTTGTAAGGCAGGCCTGGTGGTGACAAAATCTCTAAGCAT
>NW_022324261.1:0-39637 GCF_002776525.5 Piliocolobus tephrosceles
GGGGGGGGGGGGGGGGGGGGGGGGGGGGGGGGGGGGGGGGGGGGGGTCATACACTCCCTCATACTCCCCACCTGCTATTTAAATGAGTAGCAGTGATTTGGAATCTCAGGGTTGTAATATGATTCCTTCGTATAATGGAAAAGCAGCTCACAAATTCTAGTAGTTTAGCTACTTACCAACTAATTAATTACCTGGCAGATAGATAAATTATGTATCAGTCAAGACTTTTTCTCATCCCTGGAGCTGCCTGTGTAATCCTGCTGTGGGTATTCAGTTCTATACAGCAGGATATCCAACTGTGATAAACCCTCCACCAAGGGCTAACTCGCCACACACCTTGCTTGTAATGTCTTCATTCTTCAGGATATGAGTCTCCTTTCTTTAAAGGAATTCAGGTTGTAATAAAATATGTCAAAAAAAAAACCAAGAACCAGTTACTTACTTGTCTCCATTCACCCTCTTGAAATGCAAGACAAATGATTTAAAAAGCATTTTTGTGCCAGCATGCTAACTCCTGTATCTTTTATGACAATTTTATACTTAGTTAAACTTAATTTTTCCCAACATTTTATTATGAAATTTCCAAATGCAGAGAAAACTTGAAAGAATTGTATAGCAAGCACCCATATGTTCACCGACTTATACTCTGCCACTAACATTTTAATATACTTCCTTTATAATGTATCAGATATCGATCCATTGATCCAACCTTCTGTCTGTCTTATTTTTGAGTGCATTTCCAAGAATTGCACTTAATTTTAATGCTGTTTCAAAAAGAGAAGTTGTCAGTGAAGATATTTCATTCCATGGAAGAGTATTCTCAGAATGGCCTTAGTATTTTCTGAGTGTAGTGGTTAAGAGCACAGACTTTGAAATCTCAAAAAGCAGAAACAAAACTTGGCTCTGCTGTGAACTAGCTGTGTGGCTTTGGACAGGTTACGTCACCCTTGAGTCTCATTACCTTCATTGGCATGCTAGAAAATGATCCTCACGTGGTTGTTATCATAAGAATTCAACATAATAGATGAAAAGTGCTTAGCACAGTGCTGGACAAATAATGACTATGTGCTGATATTGTCACCTCTTTCGTAATCCCACAAGATCAATGATTCTGTCTGTTTTCTCCTCCATTAAATTCCCAGCCCCTAGCAGTTCCTTATAAATAACAGATGCTGAATATATGCTTGTTGATATGAATTAGATTGAATTTCAGAGATTTTCCCTCCTGGGATGCAGGAACTACTTATTAATGGAGAGAGAGAGAGACAAGTACAGGGGGTTTCAAAAGCCCAGGACGTGAGAAAGCTAGTGCAGGAAATGAGGTAAAAGCACAGGATGAAACGAAGTATGCAAAAAAAAAATAGATATATTAGTTTTGGTAAGGAAGCCGAAGCGATCAGTGCCCTGTCCACATCCCCTATGTGTCACCTTTTCAGTGCAGACCAGCAGACTGCAGGCTGCTGTACAGTATCATTTTTGTCCAAGGTTCTCCTCCAAACCTCAGCAGGCTGTCGAGTTAGCGCACAGAGCAGACCTGATATGCTAGAGAATTTACACCCTTGGAAGCAGTCCTCAACCAATTACTGCTGGGAGTAGAAATATCCCAGTTGGTGTCAAAGTATCCCAGTGCCATCTCCTGGGGGTGCTTTAATGCTGACAGCATGTTCCATACCATGTTTTAAAGTTAGCCCATGAGATTACAATCCAGTCACCCACAGGGGTAGCCGGCTTCATAAACAAGCTTCTCTCCCAGCTGCCTTCCCTTTTCTGTGTCTCTCCCTTATTTTATTATGAACATTTCTCCCACCTCTTAAATGAACTGCCTTCACTTGAATTCGTGTCTCAGGGTCCACTTCTAGGGGAAGCCAAAGTAAGACAAACGTCTTTATGCTTTTAGAGCTGCAGAACCTCTTCTTCCAATGGCATTCTATACCGAAGACTAGTAAGTAATATTTATACAATTAGACGTGTCCTGACTTAGAGATTTTTTTGGGAGTGTGGTGGTGTTTGCAGGCCAGAGCTCAGCCTCTGTGGTCTTCTTTCCCTTCTCGCCGCCTCCCCAGCACTCACTGAAGACACCTACGTGCTCTTCCACAGCTCTGCAGAGCACAGCTTGTCGGCTGTGGTGGAGATGATGAGGATAAGACAGGAGATATAAAGAGCAATATAAATAAATAGAAACAAGTAGGAACAAAAAGGAAAATATGTACTTCAAAGGCATAGAAAGCATGGACAAATAAATAGTTTTTGCAAAGCAGTGCAGTAATTCTACAAAAAACATCTAGAGGTTTCGAAGGCTCTTGCACATTGTCTAGTTAGTAGCCTACCACACTTAGAAAAGCAGTTGCTTTGTAGAGAATCTAAGTCGAGATCAAGTATGGGCAACACATAAGGGGCTAAGAAGAGGTGAGTCCTCAGTTTGGAAACCAAATTGCCTTTTGAAGCTATCATAAGTAAAAAATAAAAAAAAAATTGCAGAAGAATGTTCTCAATTAGCTACATGCTTATGAATCCATTGAATAGCTCAAGAAAACAGGCTTATGAGAAAACCCACCCAAATATACCCAGGAGGAAATTGTGTGTAATTGAAGGAAACTATAGGATGGCTACATAATGTATTGTCTAAATCTGGACATGATAGATTTGGATAACCAGTGTAAACTTGGATTTTCCAGGCAACTGAAATGTGATTGTCCTTACTATAACTAATGAATGGAATTGCAACTGAAGGTATTGTGTACTAGTGGTGGACAGGGGACAAAACCATATTTCAGGTCAGCCCTCTGTAAACTTGAGTGTGCATCAGAATCACCTAGAAGCTGTGTAAAAACATGGATTCCTGGCTTTAACCCCAGAGTTTCTGGCTCAGTGGCTTTGGGGTGGGATATGAAAATATGCATTTCCAGCAAGCTTCCAGGGGATACTTATGTAGCTGGTCCACAACCACTCTTGGAGGATTGCTTAAGACCAGCAGTCCTCCACCCTGGCTGCATATCTGAATCACCTGGGATATTTAACACATCCTCACATGGTCCTCACCCCCATCCCAGTGGAATCAATCTCTGAGGGTGGAGCCCTGACATATGCATTTTAAGTGTCTCTGCTGATTGTGATGCATGCTGAAAGTTGAGAAGCCCAGGATTATCTAAAAGAAAACTGAAACACTGGAATGCATCGTGAGTCTCAGAAACTGTTTGGGAAGAGCTTTGAAGAAGTGGGGACTCGGGTCCCTTGGCACCTGGCATCTTGGGCTCCCGGGAAACCTGTCTAGAAAAGGATCATCACAGTGATGATCTGCCCAAGGGAATAGGGCTGCCCAAGGGGACAGGGTTATCCCTTTAGAGCAGCTCTGCTTCCCTTTATATCATATCCCAGACTCTTGAAAAGACTTTTGCTTAGAGAAAGGCATCTTTGGCACAGTGGGAGTTTAAAATGATAAATATAGTGGTTACCAGGATATTGGATTATCACTTCTTTCAATGTGCAATAAAGATCGATTTTTTTGTTTGTTTGACACAGAGTCTCACTCTGCAGCCCAGGCTGGAGTATAGTGGTATGATCCTGGCTCACTGCAACCTCCGCCTCCTGGGTTCAAGTAGTTCTCTTTTCTCAGCTTCCCAAGTAACTGGGATTACAAGTGTACCACTATGCCAGCTAATTTTTGTATTTTTAGTTGAGATGGGGTTTCGCCATGTTGGCCAGCATGGTCTTGAACTCCTGACCTTGGGTGATTCTCCCGCCTCAGCCTCCCAACATGCTGGGATTATGGGCATGAACCACGGTGCCTGTCCAATACTAATTTTTAATAGTCCAAGTCACCTTTGTCTAGATCACCACCAAACTCCCCTCTTAGTGGGTCTCTTTGCTTCCACTCCTCTCTACTGCTCTGCTGCCACTGATCATTCTCTACAAAGCAGCCAGGAGGATCTTTCAAAACATGAAGTCTCCTGGGGAAATCTTCCAGTGGTCCCCTGCTGCATGCATGATGAAACCCCAACTCCTCATCCAAGGGCAGGCTGGCATCTCTGACTTCACTCTCACCACTGCTATCCTTGCTCACTCTCTTGCAGCCACTCAGGCATGTTGCAACTCTACTACATGCTATTCTGTCCCACCTTCAGGCCTTTGCATGTAAATTCACCTCTGCCAAAGATGCTGTTCACCCAGATATTCCTATGACTGTTCCTTTCTCATCCTTCCAGTTTTCCCTCAAACATCAATATCTTCAACCAGCCATCACAGTCATCTGTGTAAAGATTCCCTCCTCCCTCTACTCCTTCATCCTGCCATTTGCTCCTTTTTTCTCATCTTCCTGTTTCTGATTTTCACAGCATTTGTCATACTCTGCAATGTTCTTGTTTCTGTCTTCCCACTAGCATGTTAGCTCTATTATCTGCTTCTTCACACCCAGCCCCAAGTTTAGAGTCCAGCATATAACATGTACTGCATATTTAATAAACGAGCAGTTCAAAAGCAAATGCCATTAAGATCATTCATTTAACTAACCACCATTTTTCAAATTCCAGATTCACCAATGTTCGATACAGTAAGTTCCTCTTCAATCGTTTAATTTCTGATTCCCTTCTTCTTCGTTCTCAAGATCAACTTCCTTGTCCCTTCTTCTAAGTTACCTGCTCTGTAAACAACTTCTCCTGATAGTCCCAATCTGTAACTTATATCTCTTCCTCATTTGGAAAGACTCCTTTTTACTCCTGGCTACCCATTCTGTAAACTGCCACTCCTGCTGAAACAGCTCTTCCCACTGAAACTACCCTTCCCACCTTTGCTGTGCCCTGACATGCCCAAACATGCCTTGTACCACAACGGACACCCCTCCCTTCCTGCCTAATTAGCCATATTCAATTTTAAACAGTAACCAATCAGGTCAG
The DNA here is from genome assembly GCF_002776525.5 of Piliocolobus tephrosceles. Taxonomy (NCBI): domain Eukaryota; kingdom Metazoa; phylum Chordata; class Mammalia; order Primates; family Cercopithecidae; genus Piliocolobus; species Piliocolobus tephrosceles. Next base: position 4,890 of record NW_022324261.1, read on the forward strand.
TTTAGATTGTGCAGTCCAACTCCAGCCAATGGGGACAGGACACAGAAGCAGGGACTAACCGTGTTAGGGATAAAAACCCCTTGCCTCTTTTGTTCGGTGTGCTCTCTCAGTGGCCAGAAGTGCAAGCAGCACCCTTCTGTAGAAGTAAATTGCCTTGCTGAGAAAACTCTTTGCCTGAGTGCTGGTTCTTCTTTGCGGCACCGAGCACTTGTTTCTAACAACCAAAAAGTACAAACTGCTCAAAATTTGATTCTCCATGTTGACTCTCTTAAAGGGAGGAGAATGTACTGATGAGATAGTATCAGTATTTTGGCACATTTAACAGTGACTATTTCTTCCTGGAAAAGCTATTGTTCTGATTCATGGGACAGTGTTTTCCACATCTGGTTCTGGATCTGGTTAGGATGACTTTATTCCCTTGATCTGGTTTAGTTTTTGGAAAACTGACCCAGTGATATGCTTGGACCTAGAAATTTGAAAATGAGAATCTCAATGAAGGCCACATATAAACATACCGCCATCCTAGGGGGCCCTATCTGGTGATCACCTGAAAATAAGCTATAAAAACAATGAGCCTTATTTCTCAACCAATGACATCTTCCTGCGTAATTTCAACATCATCTACCATGTTGATCTCTATAATATTCAAAACTGTTATTGGTTCTTTCAAATTTCCTCTTTTGTGTATGAATGTCTTCCAACATTCTTTTTATGACAAAACCATTTGGTCTCTTATCATAGAGGAATGAAGACTAATTCCAGCTTGTCACCGAGACAGTCATACTCAGTCTGCTTCCTGTGTGCTCATCCTTTCATAAAAAACATGTTTTTGTAATTTGTTTTTTGCCTGACTTACCTTGCCAACATCTCTTGGGAAAGGCTGTCTCTGATTCTCTGGAATTAAAATGGGAGATACCACAATGGACCTCTTTTGTCTTGGGACAGGAGAAGTTCTTGCAAATTTAAAAATATCCTAAAAGGGAAAACAAAAGGATGGATTAAAATCTCCCATTGAAACGATATATCAGTCTGCTCTGAGATAGAGTTCCTTTGCTGGGAAAGCATACAGCTGTTTGGAAAGTGTTCATTGTATTCCATCAAACCCTATTAGCATTACCCAAGTATAATATTAGAATAATACTAAAGCTGACATTGTTATTCACTATAACTATCATGAAGCTATTTGAACCCCCAACTTCTAAATCATTCTATTCACAATGACAGTCTTGATTTATGCATCCCTCACTGTTTGAATATTACTGTTCTTAATCTGCCAAGCTACTGGATTACTCACCTGGTCAGGAATCCAGAGGACTTGCTTAGATATAAAATTTTATTTGATTTATAGCCCATAAAGAATTGGTTTTATAACAAATCCTAAGTGAAAAGAACAAAGTTAGATGCATCATATTGCCTGACTTCAAATTATACTACAAGGCTACAGTAACCAAAACAGGATGGTACTGGTATAAACCTAGATTAATGGAACAGAACAGAGAATCCAGAAATAAAGCCACATACCTACAACCAACCGATCTTCAACAAAGTCAGCAAAAATATATGATAGGGAAATTACCCTCCATTCAATAAATGGTGTTGGGCTAAACACCCATATGGAAAATTGGATAACCATATACCTAAGAATGAAATTGGACCCATAGCTTTCACCATATACAAAAATTAACTCAAGATGGATTAAAGACTTAAACATAAGATCTGAAACTATAAAAATCCTAGAAGAAACCCTAGGAAAAACTCTTCTAGACATTGGCTTCGACAAAGAATTTATGGCCTAGTCCTCAAAAGCAAACATTACCAAAAAAAAAAAGAAAACAATGGACAATTCGAACTTAATTAAACTAAAGAGCTTCTGCGCAGCAAAAGAAGCGATCAACAGAGTAAGCAGATGACCTAGAGAATGGGAAAAATATTTGTAAAGTATGCATCCAACAAAGGACTATTATCCAGAATTTACAAGGAACTCAAACAGCAAAAACGAACCCATTTAAAAGTGGGCAGGCCAGGCACAGTGGCTCACACCTCTAATCCCAGCACTTTGGGAGGCCAGGGCAGGCTGATCTCCTGAGGCGAGGAATTTGAGACCAGCCTGGCCAATATGATGAAACCCGGTCTCAACTTAAAATACAAAAATTAGCCAGGCATGGTGGCAGGCACCTGCAATCCCAGCTACTTGGGAGGCTGAGGCAGGAGAATTGCTTGAACCCAGGAGGCGGACATTGCAGTGAGCCAAGATTATACTACTACACTCCAGCCTGGGCAACAGAAGGAGACTCCAACTCAAAACAAACAAAAAAAAGTAGGGCAAACAACATGAACAGACATTCTTCAGAAGGACACATACGAGGGGCCAATAGACATATGAAAAATGCTCAATATCACTAATCTTCAGAGAAATGCAAATTAAAACCACAATGCAATATCATCTTACACCAGTCAGAATGACTACGATTAAAAAGTCTTAAACAACAAATATTGGTGAGGCTGCAGAGAAAAGAGAATGCTTATATACTGTTGGTGGGAGTCTAAATTAGTACAAACTCTGAAAAACAGTATGATGATTTCTCAAAGAACTGAAAATAGAACTACCATTCAACCCAGCAATCCCACTACTGGGTATATACACAAAAGAAAAGGAATCATTATATCAAAACAATACCTGCACATGTGTGTTCATCATAGCACTATTCACAATAGCAAAGACATGGATTGAACCTAAGCGTCCATCAACAGAAGACTGGATAAAAAAAATGTTGGGCCAGGTGCAGTGGCTCACGCCTGTAATTCCAGCCCTTTGGGAGGCTGAGGTGGGCCGATAACCTGAGGTTGGGAGTTCGAGACCAGCCTGACCAACATGAAGAAACCCCATCTCTACTAAAAATACAAAATTAGCCAGGCGTGGTGGCACATGCTGGTAATCCCTGCAATCCCAGCTACTCAGGAGGCTGAGGCAGGAGAATCGCTTGAACCCAGGAGTCAGAGGTTGCAGTGAGCCAAGGTCGCACCATTGCACTCCAGCCTGGGCAACAAGAGTGAAACTCAGTCTCACAAAAAGAAAATGTGGGATATATATATATGTGTGCGTGTGTGTATATGTGTGTATATATATTCTTAAATAAATATATACAACATATGTCCCACATTTATAGATATATTATATCTTATATATATTTATATATTATATTTATAATCAATTATAAATATATTATAATTATTATATATTTTTATATATTATAAATAAAATTATAATAAAAATAATTATAATATATAATTAATATATAATATTATATATAATATTAGTATCATATAATATATAAATATATATAAATGTGGGATATATTATATATTTATATAAGGATATATACACACACACACATACACACACACATAAGCCATAGAATACTACTCAAACATTAAAAAAAGAATAAAATCATGTCTTTTGCAGCAACATGGATGAAGGAGAAAGACATTATCCAAAGTAAAGTAACCCAAACAGAAAAATGCCGCACATTCTCACTTTTGAGTGGGAGCTCAACAGTGGGTACTTGTGAACATGCAGAGTGGAATAAGAGATACTGGGGACTTCAGAAGGTGGGACGGTGGGAGGAGGGCGAGAGCTGAAAAAATCACCTGTTGGGTACAATGTTCGCTCTTTGGGTTATGGGTTCACTAAAAGGCCACCCTTCCCCACTACACAATGTGTGCATGGAAGAAACCTGCACTCGTACCCCTTGAATATTTTTTTAGATACTGTCCCAATAATAGGGAATTTTGCTCTAGGGTAATGGATAGGCATTTTCAAAGTGATTATACTTTGTAAGAGTCTTCAAAAAAATTTACAAAATGAAAAATAAAAAGCAACTCTCTTCATGGGTCACTGTAAGGTCCTTACATTCACAGATGAATAGGGATAAAGGGACAATCACAAAATCCCCAACTATGTCAGGCGTTATGGAGACTCGTATTCAGTGTATTGTCAAGAAACACGTGCTTTTATTACGATTAGTGGGGCAACTGTTGGAATGCACTCTCCAAGTAGCATGTCCCAAGTTCGGTCATTGGAGTGACACTGGCAGGGTGTTTGCTCTCTGTGTAACTCATCTTTTTCATTAAATGTGTTCAAAATGAAAACTTTGTATCATTTTAAATAAAACATTAGTATCGCTTTGCATAAAAAGAAGGAAAACATAAAAATAAACTTGCTGGAGACCTAATGACACTATCAGATTTGAGCTTAAAACTGTTGCCTATGGAAAGTTCTTCATTTTAAAGGTAAAAAGGGGCTAGAGCGGTGTTAAAGGGGTGTTAGCACCAAGCTGAGACTTCCTCCTTGATCTGATCAGATGACCGAAAGATAATTGAAAAAGATTATCATTTCCAATACGCAAACTGATCTTATTTAACGCCACATCCTAATTAAAATTCCCTTCTGCATCATCAGAAGTAAACATCTGAAACTTGACAACAGCTTCCTATCATAATCATGTGATAAATGATAGTTTCATTCCATCTTTGCCCCCAAGGCTCCACAAAAGAGTGCGTGTGTGTGTGTGTGTGTGTGTGTGTGTGTGTGTGTGTGTGAGAGAGAGATAGTTTTAAAGGGAAATTTATGTAGTAAATTTCAAACAGGAAACAAGATAAGCTAAGGCTCTGAAAGCATCTATAAATAGCCATTCTCTTGATTTTGGTGGGAGTATAAATTCATAGCACCCTTGTGAAAAGCAATCAGGCAATATTTATTTATTGAGAGTTTTATGAATGTACATATCCCTTCACTCTGTAATTTTACTCCTAGGAACGCATCCAAAGGCTACATTCAAAAGAAGAATAAAACTGTATGAAGGAAGATGTTTAGTGAGACATGATTTATAAGGGGCAAACATGAAAAACATCCTAAATGTTCCATAACAGGGACAAAGTTACATTTGGGTTTGTTAGTAGGAGATACTCTTAGGCCATGACCAATAAGGCAATTGTGAAGACCATGTTCCAACCACTATCATCATCATTCCATTGCCCTCACCATCACTACCCTAAACTACTACAGTAATGCTACAGTAAGCATATGCTGGCCAATGCACTGGACACTTGGCATGAGTCCCCTGTAATATTTTCAACAGACCTGCCAAGTAAATCTTATCCCTCCTTAATGAATGAAGAAAGTGCAGAGAGGCTGCATACAAACTGCTCCAATTTACCTAGCTAGCACAGAGAGTATTTAAGACAAACTATGTAGGAAAATATAGAATATCATATTGAAGGCATTCCATTTTATATACACTATACTGATCACAGAAGAATATTAAAATCTCAATGAAAGAGACTAAGTCAAAGACACTTTGGTCTCTAGCTAGTGAAAAAGACTCAATATGCAGGCAAAGAAAACCGGATTCTGTATAAGACAGTGAGAAGAAAAAGAAAGAATAACATAACAAACAAACAAAAAAGCCAACTACTCAAAACAAACCTGACCCTAAACAAAGAAACAGCATTGGCCGGGTGCGGTGGCTCACGCCTGTAATCCCAGCACTTTGGGAGGCCGAGGCGGGTGGATCACGAGGTCAGGAGTTCAAGACCAGCCTGACCGACAAGGTGAAAACCTGTCTCTACTAAAAATACAAAAATTAGCCCGGTGTGGTGGCACGTGCTTGTAATCCCAGCTACTCGGGAGCCTGAGGCGGGAGAATCACTTGAACCTGGGAGATGGAAGTTGCAGTGAGCCAAGATCCTGCCACTGCACTCCAGCCTGGATTACAGAGCGAGACTCTGTCTAAAAAAAAAAAAACAAAGAAGAAAGAAAATTACAGTGCATTGTATTTACACAAAACTGGTATTTAACATCGATGAAGATTCTGTTGGTTTATTAAGGGTGGCAAAAATAGGAAATATGTAAAATATATGTAATATCTGAATGTCATTCATGATAAAATATATCTTGAGCCTCAGATGAGAGCACAGTCTAGGGAAACACTTTAAAAAGATGTAAAGTTTGTGCAGATGTAAAGGACTGGTGAATGGGCTTCATTCTACAGCAAACATAGCCTCAGCTCATGATGACAACTTATGTCTAAATGTATCCAAAGTAATGACAAAGCATACTGTGTCATCAATAATGAACTTTGCATAGTGAGTCATGAAGTGCTTACTTGTGTTTTCATACCCACGAATGGGTGATATTTGTGTCCTCATGGGTGTCCAGAGTGGTCAGGTCCCTGAGTTCCCATCCTACCTCTGGTGTCCTCTCAGCTCACCAGCTAATCAAGTCCACAGCTGCCAGTCCATTTCCTTGATTCTTACAGCACATCCCAGAAGTATGGCAACCAGCACAATTGTGCTAATCCCTGGATCTAAAGTGACCAAGAAAAGAAGCAGGAGGCTCTGATTCTTGAAAAATAGCACCTGGAAGGGACAGGGTGGGGTGCTGCCGGAGGAATTGATTGTAGAGAAGCCACCATGTGCATGTCGACTCTCTGGGCCCACCATGGTGAATGAATGAAGATGCAGGAGAGCAGAGATGCCCGCAGGAGGTGTGAGAGGAGAGAATCAGCGGCTATGTCAGCCTCAGAGAGGAGGCCAAACACTGCTTCCCTTAAGGCAGGACACAGAGGGGTTGAAGGAAATTTTCCCATCTGGAAAGGAAGATAATTTGCCTGTCCTCTAGGTTATCAGAATGAAATGAGAAACTGCATTTGAAAGTGGTCTGCACTCTCTAAAGAACCACAGAAAAGCGAAGGATGAGTCTTATTAACACCAGGACGGAGGAAGTGAGAAAATGAGGGTGAGCCACTCAGCTCCTGTGAGGAGTGAGTAATTCGGCTGTGGGTGGCCTAAGGCCAGATCCGAAACACAGACACATGTAGACACGCAGCCCCTTCCAGCTTTCCAGATTCATGAGATGCGTGCAGATGTCAAATGTTCTCTGTGACATCAAATGCACACACTTATACAGATGTGGGTTTACACACACACCAGAATCCATTTGATAGACACACATAACACACACACTCGTGAACAGATGCACATGCAACAGACATGCACCAGCTGCCTAGACTCAAGGACATATGCCCTACACCTTCGCACTCCCAGTGTGCTGAACACAGTCCCCTTAGTCACAGGAACAGACACAGGCGCGCAGAGGTGTGCAGAGGGGAGTGAGGTTCTGGGGCTGCCGCCAACACCAGACCATGTGTGTCTTGTGGGACTCCCCCTACAGTAGTCTCTGGACAGCGATCCACAGCATCTTTAGCCTGGGTCATCTGAGGCCTGCGGCAGCCTCATCCAGCCTTGCTTCCGTCAAAGGGGCAGTGCTATGTCTTCAGGGAGCCTCACGCATGCTGGATTCTATTAGAGGAGGATTGTCATCCCTACACAAAGATCTCTGGTTTCACGCAGCTAAGCGGGGTCTTCATCTTCCTGTCTTAGAGCATTTGAGGTTAAAACCTCATTTGCTTTCCTCCCTGTTTCTCAATCTCAAGGGAAATTGAAAGTGCATTAAAAGCAAGTCTGCTATCTGGAAGCACCACATCACTCAGCCCCAAAGAACATATTTGAGAAATAAAAGGGAGACCCCTGAAACCATGAGGGGCAGAGGAGGGGTTGAGGGTGGCAAGGGAGGGTGGAGGCCAAGGGAAACAGGAAGGTAGAAAGAAAAAAAGAACATGAGAAGGAGCGAGAGAGTAGATTCATATTAACTAAATCATTCATTCATTCTTTCATTCATTTCTTCAAAACATATCTCTCAAGCCCTTTCTCCCTGCCAGGTATAATCCTAGGCATCTGGGATGGTATGGTGCCTAACAGAAGCAAAGCCCCTGCCCTCATGAAGCTTCTATTCTAGAGAGAGGGGGCAAACTATAGAAAGAGAAAGAGAAGAACACATGTGGCTCAAGAGAAAAGATCAGCAGGGAGGAGGCCTGGACATGCTCAGGGGGAGAGGGTGCTGATATTTTAGATACGGAGGCAAGAAGGGGTCCACCGAGGGGATGACAGTGGAGAATGGAGGAAGAATGCGCCAAGTGGGCAGGGGGAGGAGGTACTGCCAGCAGCAGGAGCCTACTGGGCATGGCGGAGCTGCAGCATGGCAGCTGCTGGCTTGGGCAAGGTGAGGGCTGTGAGCGGAAGGAGACAGTCAGGGCCTGGTGAAGGGAAGTCGGACCCTGGAGAGGCACACAGGCCATGGAGAGGGCCCTGGCTTTTACTCCGCCTGAGCAGTGAGCCATGGAAGGGTTTTGAGCTGAGGAGTCCAGTTGTAATAAAAAATATCATAGCTGCTTTGTGTGGAGAATAGACTTAAAGGGATAAACATAAATAAATTAGTTGGATTTCCTCCCTCTCCCAGGTCGGTCCTAGGATAACAAGCTACATTCACTGTGGCTCAGTGCTCATTGTCCTACAGTGATTTGCCTGTCTTCTAGGTTATCAGAATGAAACGAGAAACTGGAATGTAAAAGTGGTCTGCACTGTCTAAAGAACCTACACTGTCCTACAGAGAATACTCAGGCTCCTCCTACAATGCAAATCTGAGTATTTGATTTGTGGAAAGGGAGAGTTGGAGTCAATTTCTCTGGCGGAAGCCCTTCTCCCCACAATAGTTTAAAAGGACCATTGAGGTATAATTTATGCACCATGAAATTCACCCGTTTTAAGTGTGTGACACAATGATTATTACAAAATGTACAGAGTTGTGCAATCCCCACCACATCTAATGTTAGAGCATTCCCACCACCCTTAAATGAAACCTCATGCCCTTTAGCATTTACGACAGCCCGCTTTACGACAGCCACTGGCAATCACACATCTACTTTCTGGCTGTACGTGTTTGTCTTTTCTGGACATTTCACGAAAAGAACCCATGCAATATGTCCCCACAGTATTTCCATGAACTTCACCCTCTTTCATTGTTGATGCGAAGACTAAACAGGTAGGGCTGCAGCGCCATCCAGTGACTGGTCAAGGGTGTGTCAAGGTCAGCCTCCTGGCTTCCAGGTGGGACCATGCTCAGTGGACATCCCAGCCCGCATCTCTGCCGCCCAGGAAGATTGAAGCCTCCAGGCACCTGCAGTCAGCAACTCCTCCATCAGCCTCCTTCCCTACCCCATCCCCCTGACCTCCCTCTCCGCCAGGTGTGGATGCTGAGACCCCTCCCCAGTTGCGTGGTCTGTTTCCCGGGAGGCCAATCTCTGACACCTGCCAAAGCATGGTGCTCAATGTCGAGACCAAATGGGAAAGGTGTCCCAAAAGTGAAGAAGTGCTCACTTTCGTTATGTCTGCCAGACTGGCAACCTACAGCTGGGACTGCACTCCAAGTTTTGTCTGTCCCTGCCCCTTTCCGTCATATCCGGCAAAGGGCACAAAAGCCTTCCCTAACAGCCAACTGGAGGAAGTGGTGAGATGTGAAAGGCATGATCCTACTTCCTGCACACCTGAACACAAGGCCAGATGCAGCTTGACCCGGGCTGGCCACTTGTTGGAGGATCTCCTATACATGCCGACATTCAAACAGGGAAAGAGTGTCCAGATAATTTGCCTGTCCTCATTCCCTCTTTCTGCCCTCCTGGACCCTGGCTTTGCATCATAGAATAAGTGATAGGGAAAAATAGTAAAAACCTATAAAGAAACCACAAGCCTCTATCATCTTTGTTCCCTCTCCTACTTTCATAACTTCTGGACAAACTTGTTCGCTAAGAGGAGATATTTTAGCAAGACAAAGCATTGCAGAAGCTGAAATACATCTTCCTGGCAGTCAGGGAGTTAAAGGAGAACAGTGAAAGGTGAGACTCAAGCAGTCAGCCCAGCTCAATTATGGACAGACTTGTAAGTCAAGGTAAGAAGATTGGATTTGCTTTCAAGGCAATAGGGAGCCTTTGCAGGCTTCATGCAAAGACATGATGCTTTGGGTTTGAATTCAAGGACCTGAGGGTTATTCCACTGAAGGGTTTGAAGCTTATATTCTAGACTCAAGATGATATAACCTGGTTCCTTCTAACCTTCATAACCCTAAGATTTGCCTGGGATGCTAGTTCTGGATTCACCAAGTCTGCCATAGAAAATACTGTCATTTATTGAGCATTTATTACATGCCAGGCACAGTACTAAATATATTATACTATTATCTCACTTAATACATTCAACAACTTGCTAGCAGAACCACCACGGCTGTTTTCCTGAGGTTAACAGATGTAAGAGACTCATCTCAAGTCATTCATCTCTTTGACCTCTGTAACTCCAAAATCATCTGCTCTAAAAACACTTTGCTCTAAACCTCCCCAGGGTTGCTGCTGGAGACTACCTTTTCAAGGAGGTCCGTGCTTGGCTGCAGAGGTCTTTTGACCCATTTACTCACGTATAACTAGATAATCACGTCTTTAACATTTTCCCAGAGAGAACAAATCTCCAGCCCCTGGCTAAAAGGAGCCACCTATACTGCAGGGGGACAGCTTAACTGTCTGCAAATTTTTGCAAATGAATGGAACTGCAGAAGCCAATCTCCAATTTATTCCATTCTTGCAGCTGATCTCATTGTGCTAGAAAGTTGCTGGGAGGACAGTTCTGTGCTACTCAATTCACATTTTGTATGCAATCAAACACATGGTTCAGGCAGCTTTGCAGTACCTGGGGCGACATTTAAAGTTTGCTTCATTGCCTCCTGGGGCTGAAGTTTGCCTACTTAAGGAAGAAAAACCCAACAAATATCCAACTTTCGGCAGCAAATTTAAAAGGCTGGAGAGGCAAGATAGAAGCTTACTAAATTTCCATCTATCTATTTTCCCAATATTCTAGAGGCCAAATATCAGCAAAACAAAGTCACCCACTGCAGATTTACTGTATAGAATTATGCTGACAATAAAATGTGGTGACATAGAAATTATCCATTGTTAGTTCTTCATATCCCCTTATGGCAGAGGGTGTTAGGGAACTCATTTTAAAGGGTCAGAGAAGATGATGGTTGGTGATTCATAGGATGGCATCAAGCCAATCTGTTGTTGTTGTAAATTACACCACTCAATGCTTATCAATGGCCCCCATACAACCAAGAGAAATGGGTGCAAGCCATTGTTGCCTCGAGTCTTCATGCATGCATCCTTTTCAGTAGGGACAGCCAGCAATGTCAGAAACAGCATCTCCAGTAATGAAAGGCATACATCAGAGGCATTGGGGATGGCCTGCCTCAAAATTAAAATAAAAAATGCATAGAAGGTCCAATAACCAATCACCTGAATCACCATCTAGGAATCATTACATTACATTTCTAATGTAATGAATATCTCAGTCATTTCCATTGCTACATATGCTTCGGGTAGAAAAGAAATCGCTTTGCCCAAAGAAGTGAATGGAGAAGAGTAGTAACAGGTTTCATCAGGGGAGTCTGAAATTGGAGTGTTAACTCCAGATCTCTCTCCAGCAGCCAGCGAGATCTTTTGAAAACATTCTTCTCCCCCTCATTAAGCCTAACAGGGTATATAGGCTTCCCTTTGCCAAAGGATGAAGCCTCCGGGTTTGCTAAGGCCAGGAAGATCCAGCAGGCTTGGCTCCTGACAACAACTATGACCTCAGGTGCTATCACTGTGCTCCTGGCTCTGCTTCTCAGCTGCACGCACCCTCTTCAGATCCTTCAATTGCAGGTGCTTGTCTGAGGGCTTCTCGCCTTGTGACTTCCTTTCTTGCCCCTCCCCTCTTTTGCCTGGTTAACCCCCCACCCATCACTCTACTCTCCACTCAAGCACCACTTCTAGGCTTCCTCAGTCTCTTTTGCTATAAGGATTGGCTGCACTTTGCCTTTTTCCCCTAGAGCCCTGTGTCAGCTTCTGATCACACATTCATTCAGTGCCACTGTGTCATCAGTGCTAGTCTCCACGCAAGGCTCCCAGCTCCATAAGGGCTGACCCTACATCTTCCTGGTCGCCGCTGCGCCCCCTGGTGACTAGCACAAGACAGGCATAGAGCAGGTGTCTAAAAAGCACTTAAAATATTACTAAAGAAATTATGAAATAAATATAGGGTATTGTAAGAATTTGAGTAATCCAGGTAACGGAGTTAGCACAGTAGCTGGTGCAGAGTATTTGCTCCATGATTGTGTCTAATAAATAAATGAGTAGGATGTTGGTGATTCCACTTTGATTTCGTCTTTTTTTTTTTTTTTTTTTTTTTTTTTTTTTTTTTTTTTTTTTTTTTTATTATACTTTAAGTTCTAGGGTACATGTGCATAACGTGCAGGTTACATATGTATACATGTGCCATGTTGGTGTGCTGCACCCATCAACTCGTCAGCACCCATCAATTCATCATTTATATCAGGTATAACTCCCCAATGCAATCCCTCCCCCCTCCCCCCTCCCCATGATAGGCCCCAGTGTGTGATGTTCCCCTTCCCGAATCCAAGTGAGCTCATTGTTCAGTTCCCACCTATGAGTGAGAACATGCGGTGTTTGGTTTTCTCTTCTTGTGATAATTTGCTAAGAATGATGGTTTCCAGCTGCATCCATGTCTCTACAAAGGACGCAAACTCATCCTTTTTTATGGCTGCATAGTATTCCATGGTGTATATGTGCCACATTTTCTTAATCCAGTCTGTCACTGATGGACATTTGGGTTGATTCCAAGTCTTTGCTATTGTGAATAGTGCCGCAATAAACATACGTGTGCATGTGTCTTTGTAGTAGCATAATTTATAATCCTTTGGGTATATACCCAGTAGTGGGATGGCTGGGTCATATGGTACATCTAGTTCTAGGTCCTTGAGGAATCGCCATACTGTTTTCCATAATGGTTGAACTAGTTTACAATCCCACCAACAGTGTAAAAGTGTTCCTATTTCTCCACATCCTCTCCAACACCTATTGTTTCCTGATTTTTTAATGATTGCCATTTTTTTTTGATACTACTACATTTCACTTACAGACAAGAATCTAAGACCAATTCAAAGTCTACAAAGTAAATAGCAGGGAAGTACCATTGCAAATATGTTTGCCAATATTCATAAACCTTTGCGGGATTACTAAAACACTAGGAGAAATCTGCCATGTTTCCTTGTATAGTATGTTTATTTTCATGTAACTTCCAACTTCTCAAAAAGTAAAAATGCAGCAAATAGAGGCATTTTTATATATAAAATCCAATTGCTTCTCTCCTAGAATCTTAGGCAGCTAATTGTGAGGTGCAAGAGGCGACTGCTGTAATTTTTTGAACTATTTGGGAGATTTGCAACACTGCAAATATGTCTCTGTGAATGGCAGTAATACGTTTGTCCCTGCTTCACAGTAATGCTAAAAGCATCTCATTCTGCAAAAGCTACATGATGCCCAAAGGGCATTTGTTGAAAAATCTGAATTGGAAAATGGTATTTTATCAACACAAAGTTAAAAGTGAACTTCAAAAGACACAAGTTAGTGTAAACATGAGATGCTCTCTCATAACCATACCTGAACATATTAAATATGGAAATGGGGCAGGTAAGAGCACAATCTGTATTCCCTCTGAACTGCCGTCCCCATCACATAAATTAATCAAATGGCATGTCAATGGAAGCTGGCTCAGAAGTCCGTGTTCCTCACATTTTCTTGAAGTTTAAATGTTTCTGAGATAATAAAAATCTGATCTTGGAAGGGAAGGAGGGAGGAATCAAGAGGTTAATTGTCTGCAACCTTGGATGGCTTTGGAGATGTGCTGAGTTTTGCCCCTCTCTCATCTTAGCCCAATTACTCTTCCTGTCTGGGCTGAGAGGTCCTCAAAGCCCATTTCTGCTTAAGCCCCTTCTCCCCACTGCTCTGTGCTGCTTAAACACCATGTTAGAGATTTACATAAAAATAGTCAGGTCTGGTATTTCACACCTCATTGTACCACAGCAGCACTTGGTTATGCACTTACAGTATCAAGAATTGACTCCCCTAATGCCAGGGATCAGCTGCTGCAAAGTGATTTGCTGGATACCCTGTCTTGCCCAAACTACTGCTTAAAATCTGGTCACCAACTACAAACTGTCAGCATCACTGCCCGCTGCTAATGGCAAAACGCTTTCTGACTGAGGATGTTTCCATCTTTCCACAAACAATGCACATCTCCACTTTCATTATTTCTACCTTCAAAAAATGGTCCTTAGAGCTAACTGCTCTTTTGCCTTGGATTTCCTGAGGCCCTCCAGCCTCTCCCACCACTGTTGACTCCACACTACTCTTCTCTCTCCTGCGTCCTATAGAGCAATTGTGCTGAAGCCCTTCAGTTGCTCTTCTCTGTCCACCATTCCTCCAAGAAAAGGAGAATTAACGTGACCTGGAGTCTCCATTTGCTCGTTCTGCCTTCTCTTCTGAATTCTAGGTCTCTAATTTCTATTTGGAGGTCAAACTGGCACCCATGTGTACTTTTAAGCCATCTTGGAAACTAGCCCTACCTCCACCTTTTTTTTTTTTTTGAGACAGAGTCTTGCTCTGTCTCCCAGGCTGGAGTGCAGTGGTGCTATCTCGGCTCACTGCAAGCTCCACCTCCTGGGGTCACTCCATTCTCCTGCCTCAGCCTCCCAAGTAGCTGAGACTACAGGCACCTGCCACCATGCCTGGCTAATTTTTTGTTTTGTTTTGTTTTGTTTTGTTTTTTGGTAGAGATGGGGTTTCACCATGTTGGCCAGGATCTACCTCCATCTTTTTAACTTATGCATATGTCACTGATATTTGCTTCTTATCCTTCCTCTCCTTCTTGGCTGAAACCACCAATTCCAGGTCTCATCACCCCTACCCTGTACCCCCTGCCCACTCCTCTCATTTGTGGCCATTACATCTTCCACAACCAACCGTCTTCCTTGGCACAGAACTTAGCACCCTGCTCTGCAGCCTGCTAGTCCCCTCCCTCGAACGCCCAGTGCCTTTCAGTAGATGCTAAAAGGTTTTGCATAATAAAAAGTGTGCTATGTATCTTCAAGGCAGGCAAGGGTGGGCATTGTTTTTGCCATCAGAATCCTTTTTGTATTGTGAAACATCTTGGCAGATCAGTTGTAGGGGTTTACTCTACTGAGATGTCCCCACTTGATGTCTGGAGGGACTTACTGGACTTGGCCATTTTCCCTTGAGCCTCTAGTCCTCCTTCTTTAGGGATTCCTAAATTCTTACAAGACAACCCCGTAGCCTATATTTCACTTTTTTTTTCTTTTCCTGCTTCTACTTATCTCCCACATGCACTCTTTCTGTGATCAGAGCCCGGACTGGGCTGACGGCTCAGCGCTCAGGGCAGAGAGTGTGCTGACCAACTGCAAGGTTTTGGAGCCAGGCTGCCTGGATTCAGTCTCCAGTTCTGCTGTGGTTTTACCTGGGCATTCTGTGGCAAACAGTGAAACTCTCTAAGCATTAGTGTTTTTATCTGTAAGATAAGAATAATGTCCACTTTGTGAGGGCATGACATTAGCTGGCATGCATACACACACACACACACATACACACACACATATACACACACACACATATACACACACACACAAACACAAACACGTATATACATATATATATATATAGTGCTTAGTGCACTGTATTTAATAAATAGCATTGGCTTTTTTTGGTAGTCTCTATTACTGGCAGGAGCTATTATTGTAAATATCATCAGTAAAATGATGATTTTTTTTTTTTTTTTTTTGAGACAGTCTCACTCTTGTCCCCCAGCCTACAGTGCAATGCGCAATCTGAGCTCACTGCAACCTCCACCTCCCGGGTTCAAGAGATTCTCTTGCCTCAGCCTCCTGAGTATCTGGGATTACAGGCGCCCCCCCCCCCCCAACCATGCCCAGCTAATTTCTGTATTTTTAGTAAGACGGGTTTCACCATGTTGGCCAGGCTGGTTTTGAACTCCTGAACTCAGGAGATCTGAGTTCCCCTAGACGTTTCTGAAACAGAGTTGAAGGAATCAAAATCATCTGCTTAGACACTCTAGTTTTTCAATAAATGATGCTTCCTTCAAGAGTCAGAGGGACTTGGGTTGTGACCTAACTCCACCATGTGTAGTGTGTGGTGTGTGGTGTGTGGCCTCAGACCAGACATTCAATCTCTCCAACCATCAGTGTTCACACTGGAAAATGAAGTTAATAATGGCTACTTCTACAGGTTGGCAGAGGATTACCTATGATAAGCATCTAAAGCACTAACCACTAAAGCTGGCACTTAAGCAACCTATGCTGTAGTGTTTGGTTAAGCACATGGGCTTTGGAGTCAGGCTGCTGGGTTTTCATTTTTTTCCTTACCAACTGGGTAAATTACAGATAACAACTATGTCTTTTTTACAGTGTTGGCTTGATAATAAAATTAGATAATGCTGGCAAAATGCTTAGTCTAATGTTCGGCACAAGATAAGGTTTTATTTTCATAATTCATAAATTTGATGATTGCGATGATGACGATGTTGACAGTGATCACGTTTTATTGGTTAGGATGGGTTAGGCTGTGGTGCAGAAATTAAACACTGAACAAAATAAAACAAAATCCCAGAGGCTTAACAAAATAAAGGTTTGTTTATCTCTTGCTCATGCTGTGAATTTAGAATGGCAGGCGGTGGCTTTATGCTATATGTCAGCTCAAGAACCCAAGCTGAAGAAGCCTCCACTACTTTGCAGCTGGCACCGTATCAAGCACATCCATGGCACCAAGGAAAGAAAGAGAGTGGAGACGACACACTTTGGCTAGCACCAGTCATATGGTTCCCTCTGACTGCAAAGGCGATAGAAAACAGAGTCGGAAATTTCTGTGTGACCAGGAGGAACGTGGCTGGACATGGGTGAGTGCCAGTGGCTCCACTACAATGCTGATGGCAAAGACAACAAAACAAAGTGATGAGCGTCCAGCCTGGAGCACTACAACAGGAGGTTAGCAGCGGGCGGTTCACAATTATAGCCATTGTTATTTTTATTTTATGTTAACTGGGGTGCAGGTTTTGACCTTAAGATGGACATCCCAGTGGAAGAGATGGACTCTGAACCAATGCAGAGAATCTGTGTAGGGAACAAAGAGGTTTTCCTAAATAGGTGAGTGTATTAGTCCATATTTTGCGCTACTGATAAAGACATACTTGAGACTGGGCAATTTACAAAAGTAAAGGTTTATTGGACTTATAGTTCCACATAGCTGGGGAAGCCTCACAATCATGGTGGAAGGTGAATGGCACGTCTCACATGGTGGAAGATAAGAGGAGAGAGCTCGTGCAGGGAAATTCTCATTTTTATATAACCATCGAATCTTGTGAGACTTATTCACTATCACAAGAACAGCATGGAAAAGACCTGCCCCAATGATTCAATCACCTCCCACCAGGTTCCTCCTACGACACAAGGGAACTGTGGGAGTTACAATTCAAGATGCGATTTAAGTGGGGACACAGCCAAACCACATCAATGAGTGTGCTGGACTTGGGAGCAGTCCAAGCTAGCTCTACAAGTTGGGGATTTAGGCCTCTCCACAGTCCCCAATCCACCTATAAAACCATTTCTCCAAGGGTGGCCTAGAGACTGTCTCTATGGAAATCACCTGGGGAGTTTGCCACAAGTATAGATTTTGGATTAATCTCAGACCTACTGAATCAGAATCTGTGTGTATGTGTGTCAGAGGGTGGTGGTAGTGGGGTAGGGTCTTCTTCATGCATTTTGACAAGCTCATTCAGTAACTTTTTAGGCAACCTGAAATTTGAGGACCACTTAAGTAGACACTTCCTGCCCTGATTCCCTTCTGACTCTCAGATTCAGGGTGCTCTTTCAACACCTTGATTTGTTCAACCTTTAAAACTTGGTAGGGAAACTGAGGCTTAGCACTAGAGAAAGACAGATTCAGTTTTCAGCTCTATCATTTACTTGCTATGCCTTCTTGGGTAAACCACTCAACAACTCTGAACTTCAGTGTAAATATCTGTAAAATGTCTACAATAAAATGGTCTGGTATCTTGTTGGAAAGATTCAATGATACCATGTAATAAAGCATGATGATGCTTTCATCATCATGAAAGCATCTTTGTCATCATGACAATGACAATGACAAGATGCTAATGGTGATGATGATGACAATGGTGAAGAAAATTTTCTAGTCAGTGCCTGGTCCTCACATATGTAAAAGATGGAACGTGTGAATGTTCCTTACTATCTGTAAAATGGATTCCAGTATTTGGTTACATGAAGGGTTAAGGAAGCATCAGGCATGTAAATGTCACATCTGAGAAGCAGTTCATATTTAACCCATTTTCCTTTAATACTTTATAAAATGGACCTAACTCCCAAACAAAAGGACTAGCTGACTTTACTTACTTCTGAATTAGAACCAAGAAAGTAGTGAGAGAAATTGGCATTGATAGGAAAAAAATGGATTCTTAAGTGCAGAAGAGAGTTACATTAATAATGGTCATTTGTTCTCTGGATCAATTGCTACCTCATTTTGAGCTGCAATGTTCCAGAAGAACTACGATGGGTTGTTTGACGTAGCACCTCAGGCTTTTGAAACTCTTCTCTTGGGCAGACTTTTAGAGTTGTTTTTTGTTGTTGATTAATGTAATTAGTTGGGAAGAGGTACATTAGGAGAATGAGAGAGATGGATGGGTAAGACAAGAATGTGGATGAGAAAGAGAACCATGGTGGGTGACTCTTTAACTCTATAAATATGCAAACCCATGCAGAGTCAAGGCGGGGGAGGGAAATGCTGGTGGTTTGTCAGGACAAATGTTGGTGGTTGTGGATGAGTGGCAGACAATAAAAAAAGACATAATGCTTAATTTGCTTATTTAGTATTTGTGCTGTTTGAACTTTATCTGTTTCTATCTCAAAATAGTAGTAGGCATCTTCGATTACATTCTGACTCCTTAAAATGGACCCTCCCTATAATCAGTTAAAATACAATTAGAATTGCTCATTTAAAAGCAACAAAAATCTGACTGTTCAGAAAACTGATAGACCCTGATTTATTTATGTGATCATTTCTTTAATATAGAAGCTCAACATTCAAATTCTGAATACTACATTGAACCTAGCCTCCCAAAATGCTAGGATTACAGACACGATTCTCTGTCTTTTCCTCAAATCCAGCACTTTATTGAGACACTAGTATATCTCCCTGGAAACTGGAGGTTTTAACTAATTTGTTCTAGAATGTATAGTGGTCCAATATAGTCTTAGAAAATCACGTGGAACAAATGACATCAAAAATTCAAAGCTTTCAGGAAGAGTTGCCAATTTCTTTCATGTACGATGTATAAGAACACCAGGCAAGCTGATGCTCAGTCTGGATGCAATCAGAAAGCCTCATTTTCATAGCAATGGCAGTGATCTCAAGATCTGTGACTATCTTGGGTTGCCCAATTTCTGCCCTAACAGGAAAGCTTCCAGCATTGTATCAAGTCCCAGTAATGGAAAAACGTGTACTGGAGGAATTAGACGTAAGATTCCAGACAAACATTTGTGTAGAAACTGTTTTTCTCACCTTATGTTTAAAAACATCTTCAACATCCTTTAAAAATGCAGGTTGCCATGGTTACAGTTGTTGTGCAGGCAGGAGGTTTCTGAGCATCTTTGAGCTCATCAGTTAATGCCAACAGATCAGAGATTTTTGAAAATTGATATTTATAAAATATCACCCCTCTTTTCTTTCCCTCTAGATCAGAAGTCATGTCACTGAAAGCAGCTGGAGAGGTTTCTAGGATTATCAGTGGTGGTTATCACTGTGGAACTGGCCTTTTGGAAGGCCACATAAGCGCCACACTGACCATATGCTAAATGTGCCCTTTGATCTACGTCCATACGTCATGGGTCAAATTCATTTGCTGGCATTCACAAAAATGCAGAATTGCCATTCTGATAAAGCAAAGCTCTCACCCTTCATCTCCACTGCCATAGATCTGTCTCTATGACAACAACAGTCTTAATTGCTACCTGCTTGAAAACCATGTTAATCAAACTTATTTTTAAGACTTTTTTTTAGAGTAGTTTCAGGTTCATAATAAAATTGAAAGTCAGGTACAGAGATTTCTCATATACCTCCTGCCTCCACATGTAGCCTCTCTCATTGCCAACGTCCCCCACCAGAGTGGTACATTTGATACAGTCATTGAGCCTACATTGACACATCATTTTCACCCAAACATGTTTAAAATGTAGCTTTCCTACAGAATTCATAGTTTGAATCATGGCACATCTAAGATCATGTGCGAGGGTGCATTATGTAACAATTTTTTTTTCTTTTTCTTTTTTGAGACAGAGTCTTGCTCTGTCACCCAGGCTGGAATGCAGTGGTGTGATATTGGTTCACTGCAACCTCTGCCTCCTGGGTTCAAGTGATTCTTGTGCCTCAGCCTCCTGAGTAGCTGGGATTACAGGTGCGCACCACCATGCCTGGCTAGTTTTTTGTATTTTTAGTAGATACGGGTTTTCGCCATGTTGGCCAGGCTGGTCTTGAACTCCTGGCCTCAGGTGATCCACCAGCCTCAGTCTCCCAAAGTGATAGGGTTGCAGACATGACCCACCATGCCCAGCTGCATTATATTAGAATTTAAAAATCAATCCGGCTGGATGTGGTACAGTTTTATATGCTTAACAGACTGTGCTGTAAATGAATTGGTTAAACGGATGCCATGTATGTTCAAATGAGAAATTAAAGTTATATCCCTTTCAGTGACCACTGTGACTCAACAATGGAAATCTCTGTTTCTGATTTCTGCTAAGGCTCTTTCCTATGTGCCTGTGTTAACATCTGCTCAAAAATTCAGAGGAGAGGTTTAGGCATCAATGTTCACTTCTTGACCGGTTTAATTCTCCAACAACCTAGTTATCTTTCTCATAGAGACTTTAGCTCAGTGTTACAAAATAATAAACCCCACAAGACTGACCCCGTAATACCTATTAATTGTTTAGAAAATATTTTTGAAATATGGAAATGTGATTGACTAAAATAAAACTGTGGATTCAGCAACTTCACAAGAATGCAGTCTTTGTAATAATCTCTCTGGTCTTTCACTGGCTTTATTTTTAAAAGCTAGGAGTAAATTTAACTCAAGTAGAGTCACAGGAATTCACAGTGTTACTCAGAGATATAGAATCAGCAGACTGATGAATGGTCTTTTTTTTTTTCCCCAGGGTATTTTTAATATCCACATTATTTTCAATCCTCTACTTTGGGCAAATGGGAACTTTTGCTAAGACAGAAAAAAATAGATAAGCTACAAGACATGGAAGGGAAGACAAAGAATCAAAATTGAAACATGTGAAGTTCAAGGTGTCTGACTATGTAGGAATGGTGAGTGAAAATAAATTTGGAAACCAAATGACAGGCAAAGAATGAAATTCAGATTTATGAATTATTAATATATATGTAGTAATGAAGGTCCTGAGAATAAACAGTGTTATTTAGTAAAAGTGAGCAAAGTAAAGAAAGAAGACTGCTGAGAAGAAACCCAAAGAGAGCCCAGCATTCGACGACTGCAGGTCCCAAGGACCACCCCACTGCCCTTCCTGGCTACCGCGGGCCCAGTGCTGCTCCTGGGGCAAGAGCCAGAAGCCAGGCACACTGCTCAGTGACTCCAGCAAGGGTACAACCCAGCTGGCCACCTTCCTGGCCATGGAGCAGCTGCAGCAGCAGGCAGGGTCTGAGTGTACCATGGATCTCTTTAATGTGGCTCTGCTGCAGTCCCAGGCCTGTGGCCTTATGACCCCAACACTGGAGCAGTATATCTACCTCCACGACTTTCTGAACAGCGTGCTGGCAGATGGGCTCCTCTGAGTCAGCACTGGTCACTGTTCAGTGTCAGACCAGGAGAGGTCTGTGCCCTGCTGGACAGGGACAGCCAGCTCTGGCAAGTCCACATGGGCCTGGGGTCCCTGGAAGGGCAGCCTCCACTGGGCCCTGTGCTGTGAAGGGGTAGAATTACTGAATAAAGATATGTGGTCAGGTGTAAAAAAGAAAAAAAGGAAAATAAATATGGGCTCACTGCACAGCACAGTGCAGTGAGAAGAAACAATATTCAGAGAGGCAGCAGGCGTGGAGAGGGAGCAGGAAACAATCTTGCTGAAGCAGAAAGCAAAGAGTATGAAGAAAGATAAACTTTTATTTAAAAATAAGATGAGAGGTGAAGGCGAGGGATTGCCTCTGACTTTGTTTTCCCCAGGGGACTGGGAGTACCTGGATTCGGGAAGGGACTTTTCTTGATCTTATCCCCAGAATTTACCTAGCTCAGTGCCTGGGACAGGGAACCCACTTCCTAAAAGTCTGACCCAAAGAAAATGAAACAATCAAAGGTGCATGATACCTGGATTGAGTCCACGGAATGCATTGGTTGTGGACTGCTGGTCATTCTTTCTAGAACAATCTAAGGAAGCTTCGAGGACACATTTCTTTTTCTTTTCTTTTCTTTTCTTTTTTTTTTTTTTTTTTGAGATGGAGTCTCACTCTGTCACCCAGGCTGGAGTGCAGTGGCTTGATCTTGACTGATTGCAACCTCTGCCTTCCGGGTTTAAGCTACTCTCCTGCCTCTGCCTCCTGAGTAGCTGGGACTACAGGCATGCACCACCATGCTCAGCTATTTTTTTTTTTTCTAGTAGAGACAGGGTTAGCCAGGATGATCTAAATCTCCTGACCTTGTAATCTGCCCACCTTGGCCTCCTAAAGTGCTGAGATTACAGGTGTGAGCCACTGCGCCCGGCCGGATACATTTCTTTACTGCTTAGGCAACGTGGTATTTTCCTGCTAGGTCCTTTTGCATTTCCATAAAAAGAAAGCTCTAGTTCCCTTAAATGATGTGACACAGTTTTCACAATCAACTGCATTTAGACTTTAAAATGCAATTAAAATATAACTATAATGTAAATTGGGTTAGCCTGAAGATGTTTCCAAAATCTGACTCATCCAACTGACCAAGATGAGCACTGATTCCAGAAGACAGCATCTGTAATCTCTTAGAGCCACCCATTCCCTGCCCAAAGGGTAGGCACATGGTTTGCTACCTGGCTTCTGTTCCTTGAAGGAGAACAACCAAATGATAGCAAGGGTTTTTTATCTGTACTCATCTCACTGGTTGATCTGAATCCCAATACTGTTAATTAGATGGACTGTGTGGCAATTAGCTATTAAAAAGTAATTTAAATAAGAATCAAAATTAATCTAAAAAGTCAATTCTGTGACAATCTACAGAACCAGGATCAGATAATAAGAAACCTGACTGAGAACAGCATTTTGAAACTACAGTGGCCTGACGTCACTGGAGTTCTGGCATCTACTGCCCTTGATTTGGAAAAGATGATAAGAAAAAGAAAAGGAGAATTCCATCGTATTAACTATGACACCCTTGTTCGAATTTTAGAAAATTGCTCCTTTGAAGAGCACTGTGGGGAAAAAAAGCAGACCTTATTTTTGTCTTCAATATCAGAAGGAGTGCCTCTGCTGCTTTCCGGATCAGAGAGATGAGCCTATCTACCTGATGGCAAGCCTCTGAATTAGTACAAATATATTATGGCCATAAAAACATATGTGCTGAATGAATAAGGAATAAAGGAGCATAGGATTTATGGAAGGAGACTGGGGGAGGCTCCTTCAGCAAAAATGAATGCTGTCAAAGCCTGGTTTCATGTCATCAAGACACAGAAGTCAAGCCCTGGCAGCAGGTGAGTAAAACTTGATGTAGTCCTATTAGGGGGCTTGTTAGCTGCCCATGTTGCCTTTTATCTGGAGGCTTTGAAAACATAAACCTTTGTGCAACAACCACAACAAAATCAATTTTCTCCAACTTAAAAGAGCACCCTTCATCAGCTTGGACACACAGGCAATCACTCCCCTAAAGGAAATGCTTTGTACCTTAAGAGTACATGTCGCCTTTGTAGATGGGGTGTGTATCTTAGAGGGCCATGGCTATGGCACAATGCTAGGATTAGACTCTTGAAAGGAAAATGCTTTGCTTGTACTGGTTAGAGATGCATGCATGATGGAACTATGGAGTGAATCATCATCAGACAGAATCCATTAATACCCAGGCTTTTAAAGAACCAGTGGCACTTAACGAAGAGAGATGAAAAGACGTTGCCAAGTTGATGTGAGCCGATGCATTATGGTGTGTACTGATTCAACTCAAGGAGTTTGGTTATTCTTTAGTTTATAACCACGCTATGTTCAAAGCACAAACAAAGCCACTTTGTACTGAACAAGCTCTAGTATTGGGGTTCCCCTAGCCTGGAGCGCTCACTGCTCCCAGCTAATTCCTAACCAGCCTTCAGGCCCACACCAGATGCTCTTCTTCATAGCTGTAGCCCCCAGTCTCAACCTTGGCTGCATGGGGACTCACCTGGGGAGCTCTAAGCCATGCTGATGACCAGGTCCACCCCAGAGATTCCAGGGTCACTGGCAATGGGGATGCATCTGGGGTGTGTCTTGGGCATTGACGCTTTTGGAAGCTCACATGATTCTGAAATGCAGCCAAGGTTTGAGAACTGTTTGTGGCATTGTGTGTTTACCTGACGAACTGCCTAGACTTGACCACACTGTATTTATATCAGCTGTTTGCATTTTAGTCTTCCTCACTCCTTTGAGGTCTCTTGATCCCTCTCCTCATCTCACCCCCATCCCTGCTTTCTATCTCTTCCATATCTAGCGTAGGACAGGGTACACAATAGGCCCCCAAGGCATCCATTTTAAAGTTTTTAAGTTGTAAGGACTAGAGTTGCCTACTGTGCACATTTAACTTGTTTGACTTTAGCTATATGCACTGTTGAGGGAAAAGAGCAGGAGGAGAGCTGGAGGGAGAGTCACCCAGAGAGAGGACAACAGACCAGAAGATGGACCAAGAAAAGCAGAGATCTTTTATTTTCCCCATTGTCCTTTGCCCCTTTCAAATTAGACCTTGGCCTTCACTGCCCCAGAGAAACAAAAGACATTAATTCTTGGCCTTTCAACCTCCAAAGGCACAGGTCCAGACAATTTAAGGGCCATTTAAGGGACTTTCAAGGATAATTTTGACACCATGCAATTTTTGCTTTACAATGCTGACTCTAGAACATGACTCTTCTACCTCCATCCAGGCCTGCACTTGACATGTCTCTCCCCTCTGTCCTTTCCTTATATAATCTGTTGCTGTCCAGTATTTCTCAGGGAAGACCTACTTGTCTTTGCCAAATTTGGTTGCTTTCAAAGCTTGCTCCTTGAAATTAACATTCTCTAACAGTAAATGAAATATATTTGACTGTTCCCACAGAAGTGGTTTTTTTTCCTTCCAATATAACTTAATGTCTGAACATCTTATTTTCCAAATGAGAATTAAATAATGAAATAATTGACTTAGGTTTATTTTTCAGAGGAGATTTTTTTTCCTAAACCATAAAATTTTAATTGGCTGACTTTATATCTGTACATGTAGTTCAAGATTTCAAGAACCGCTTTCAACATGAGAGCTTTAAAGATTTTTGCTATAGAAAAACCAATTGAAATAACATCATTTAACATTTACTTGCAGGCAGGTGTTACAGAAAATATAGAACACACCTGGGGCCAAAAATCTTCCTCTTTTAAAGGCAAATGATACATAGTTTAATGTTAATTCTTTGCTGGCAGGAACTGTATCTAATTAATTTTTTTTTTTTTCATCCTGGCATGGTACCTGAGAGTTGGTTAGTCAATGTTTTATCAGTTAGCTTAGGCTACATTCTGCTGCAGTAACACTATAGCCTTCTTATCTTAGTGAATAACACTAGCAAAAGATACATTTTTTTTTCGTTTTTTTTAGATGGAGTCTTGCTCTGTCACCAGGCTGGAGTGCAGTGGTGCGATCTTGGCTCACTGCAACCTTCACCTCCTGGATTCAAGCAATTCTTCTGCCTCAGCCTCTGGAGTAGCTGGGACTACAGGTGTCTGCCACCAAACCCCACTAATATATATATATATATTGTATATTTAGTAGAGACAGGGTTTCACCATGTTGGCCTGGATGGTCTTGATCTCCTGACTTTGTGATCCCGCAGCCTCAGACTCCCAAAGTGCTGGGATTACAGTTGTGAGCCACCGTACTTGGCCAAATGAAACATTTTTTTTTCTTTTTTGAGATGGAGTCTCGCTCTGTCGCCCAGGCTGGCGTGCAATGGCACAATCTTGGCCCACTGCAAGTTCTGTCTCCCAGGTTCACGCCATTCTCCTGCCTCAGCCTTCCCAGCAGCTGGGACTACAGGTGCCTGCCACCACGCCTGGTTAATTTTTTTGTATTTTTAGTAGAGATGGGGTTTCACCATGTTAGCCAGGATGGTCTCGATCTCCTGACCTCGTGATCCGCCCTCCTTGGCCTCCCAAAGTGCTGGGATCACAGGTGTAAGCCACTGCTACCAGCCAGCAAGAAACATTTTTATCTCATGTGACAGGTTCATGACAGTTCAGTTTCAACTCTGTTTCAGGCTAAAGCAGCAGCTCTCCCTTAGGGTAAGCTGGTGTCATGGCAAATGACGAAGGTGGCAGCACCATAGCATGGTCTTTAAAGCTCCCATTTCTCAATGGAACATGTGACTATGACTCACACGCCACAGGCTGAAGCAAGTCACACGGTCAAGCCCGATATCAACAGGACAGGGCTCTCTAAAGAGCGGCCAGGCAGAAAGAAGGAATACACATTTTTGAACGACACCGTTGTTTACAGTCTTAGTTGAGTGAACATGCTTCTTTTGTTGCACTGAACTTCATTCTTCCCTACTCTTGCCCATGTCTCACCCCCAGAATTGCTCTTAATTTCTAAATATAAAATAACTATAATGACCATTGTATTAGTTTCCCAGGCCTACCACAAAAAACCAAAATGCCACAAAGTGAGTGGCTTAAACAGACACTTCTTGCCTCATGGTTTTGGAAGTCAGAAGTCTGAGATCAAGGTGATGGCAAGGTTGGTTCCTTCTGAGCCTCCGAGGGAGAATCTGTTGTATGTTGGTCTTACAGGACTGAAACCGCCTTTGCAAAATTATGACTCAGACAGTGAAAACGGTACAACTTAAGCGACTCCATCTTGCCTCTAACCTGCAAACTGTCCCTGTTCATTCCTGGGCATAGGCTGAACTAACTTTGGGAGGAACTTAGTTTATAGTTTAAAACAAAGGCAATAAACAACTCTTTCCCAAAACAAACCTCCTTCTTGCCTGGGGATTAGACTACTAACATTAGCCACTAGATTAGAAATTATGGTTTAGGAGTCATGTAGCTGGAGGCTGTAAGATACAAACACTCCCTAAACTGCTCCTAAGATCAGTGCTTGAGGTGGTGTGCAGACCCCGCATTTGACGGATCCGTTGGCCCCACCCAGATAGAGACACTGGCCCATCTGATCTTATGACCCCCAACTCAGGAACTGATTTCAGCTCAAGAACATGACACCCCATGATTTCATCTCCGACCCAACCAATCAGCACGCCCTGACTCACTGTCCCTCCTCTCCCACCAAATTGTCTTTAAAAACTCTGATCCCGGCCAGGCGCAGTGGCTCACGCCTGTAATCCCAGCACTTTGGGAATCCGAGGTGGGCAGATCACGAGGTCAGGAGATCGAGACCATCCTGGCTAACACGGTGAAATCCCATCTCTACTAAAAAAATACAAAAAATTAGCCGGGCCATGGTGGCGGGCGCCTGTAGTCCCAGCTACTCGGGAGGCTGAGGCAGGAGAATGGCGTGAACCCGGGAGGCGGAGCTTGCAGTGAGCCGAGATTGCGCCACTGCACTCCAGCCTGGGCGACAGAGCGAGACTCTGATCCCGAATGCACAGGGGAGTTGATTTTGCATTACTCTTTCCTTATTTCAATTCCTCTGTCTTGAGAAGGCGGCTCTGTGTAGGCAGCCATAAGGTGAACCCACTAAGCAGTTACAGCTTTTGGTGGTTACTGTCGATTCTTGGCATTCCATGCTTTGTAGATGCATCACCCCAGTCTCTGCTTTCCTGCTCACGTAGTGTTGTCTCTCTGTGGGAGTGTCTGTGTCCACATTTTTTCTTTCTCTAAGGACACCAGACATACTGGATTAGAGGCCCAGTCTACATCATTCAGTATAACCCCATCTTAATTACATCTGCAACAACCCTGTTTTCAAGGAAAGCCATATTCTGAGGGACCAGAGGTTAGGACTTCAACACATGGATTCTGGAGGACGCAATTCAAGCTGGAACAACCATATATCGTGTTTGTCCAAAACAGTCCTGCTTCTGCCTATAGTCCTGGTGATATAATTGCTAAGGTTTCCTCTTTTACTGTAAGACCGGACCCAGATTACAGTAATGACCAATTAAATGGCTGCCTTAAAAATAAAACATGGCCATTATGAAGAAGTCAAATAAGTATAGAAATATTTTAATTAGAAAAAAATGTAAAGGAATTACCTGTAAGTACCAGTCCATTTTAAATCCTACTGTCAACATTTTGGTGAATATACATGATTTTTTAATAAAACTAGAACAATGCTATAATATTGTTTTATAACCTATATTTTCCCTTAAAAATATATTTGCGCATTTTTCTATATGTTTAAAAAATTATTTGAGAACATGATTTTTAATGACTGCATAATAGTCTATCACATCCACCTTATTATTTAATTAATGACTCCCTTATTGTAATCATTTACGTGGTTTTCAAGATAGCACTAGTTCAGAGTCATTTTGGCATGTAAGACATCAAACAGCAATTTTAGAAAGACATGGTGAGAATTTGCCAGTTTTGAGTATGTATTTCACAGAAATTTAATCACAAATGGTATTTCTCATGCACAGAGACTTAAAGCTCTTTTTTTCCCTCTAATTTTCCTTAGGAAGGACAGGATTTCCAAAAGTCAATGGTTATAGACTAAACCCTAAACCCTAAATCTTCTTCTTCTTTTTTTTTTTTTTTTTTTTTTTTTTTTTTATCTTGCGAAAAGCTACTTAGTGATTTTTTTTCTTTCTTTCTTTTTTGACAAAGTTTTGCTCTTGTTGCCCAGGCTAGAGTGCAATGACGCCATCTCGGCTCACTGCAACCTCACCTCCCAGGTTCAAGTGATTCTCCTGCCTTAGCCTCCTGAGTAGCTGGGATTACAGGTATGCACCACCACACCCAGCTAAATTTGTATTTTTAGTAGAGACAGTTTCACCATGTTGGTCAGGCTGGTTGCGAACTCCCGACCTCAGGTGATCCGCTTGCCTCTGCCTCCGAACATGCTGGGATTACAGGCATGAGCCACTGCACCTGGCCTACTGACTTTATTTCTAATAGACTAAGTAGTTGGGCTTTTATTTTTTTTTAAAGCTATCCTTGAAATAAGTGACTGATTCTTTGCAACATATCAACACCTCTTAGCAAATACTCTTTAGAACTTCTTGTTCAAATCCACCTCCTTTTAGGGGTTGGGTTATTCTGGGTTTGTTATTAACTGGGTTAGAATAACTAGCTTCCAGGTTTAGCCAATGATGGCTATCTTCCCATAGGTACACCTCACAGGGGCATATTCCCTGCTGGAGGGAGCAGTGACTGGCTGAGTTGGTTGGAAACGATGGGAAGAGGGGCACAGAGAGGACAGAAGCATCAGCACAAAGATGTTGATTCATTAGGTGTGAGGTCCAGTCTAGAAATCTCCATTAAAGCATGCCAGCAAATTCTAATGCAGTTAGTCTCACACACGTTTGTCATGAAGCATATTGTATCTCCACTGTTCAATCATGTGTCTGTCTCTCTGATGGGCCTTTGAGTTCCTACAGGGATATTCCGTGCCTTGCTCATCTTTCTAAGCATCTGGAATGAAGTAGTACCTGATTAGTATCTGGGCGAGGGCAACTAAGGGTAGTAAGGTTGAGTGGTATGGGAATAGGATTGATTTCACTTTATTTCAAGCAAAATATACACACCTACTATATGCTTGTCACCATGTTTGGCATAAAGATGAATAATACATGATCATAATGCATTGGGAATGTCAAAAAAAAAAAGATGGGATGTATAATCTTCAGGGACAGAGGCAGATAATAAAGACTGCTATACACATCTAAATACTACAGTGATAGAATGTATGCTATAATGGAAATGGTTAAGGGGAAGGGCCAGTTATGCAGGTTGTTCACTACACAAAACACTTGGGAAGAGAAAGTTGAAATCCAGCCCAAGCTTTCCTCATCAAGCATCTGTCCTGTTTTGGAAATTTGTCTTACAGAAATGGGAACTTTTGTCTAATTGCTAAGAGTTGCTTACTATATAAGCATATAGTAAGTAAGTAAGATTAAAAAAAAAAGTAGAGTAAGAAAGATAAAAGAAGCTCTATAAGGACAGATATCTGAACAGAACTTGGAGACAGCTTCTCAGAGGAAGTAATTTCTAAGCTGAGACCTGGATCAACAAGACACAGGCAGGTGCAAATCAGTCATATGTATCATTCAGTATTTGAGTGTGGAGTTGAAGGTGAAAATGATGTCAATAGAGAAGCAAAGGGTCTTATGGGGAGCAGCATAAGAAAACACCAGAATATGAGATGTGCAGAAGCATATATTGAGGACAGAGATAATGATAGCAAGGGAGAGAAAAGTGGGTAGGCATAGGTAGATAGAGACATAGATTAGGCATAGGCATAGACGTGAGACAGAGAGAGAGAATTAGGGATGTAATTATTATTACTTTTCTTCTGTTTGCTTAAGTGAATTACAATTTTAGAAGATCACTGTCATTGCTATATGGAGATTGGATTGGAGGGTGCAAGCATCAACACAAGGGGACTGATTTGAAAGTTACAGACAAAGTCCAGCAAGAGAAGATGGTGGCTTGACTCAGGGTGAAGTAAACAGAGGTGAAGCTCACAAACCTCTCTTATCTCACCTTCATCTACAGAAGCAAAAATCAGTCTTACAGGTGAATGTGGAAGAGGTTTGGGGAAAGGGAAGGAAATACATCAAGTGGAGGGAGCAGTCTTTGAAATAAGAAGATACAATCTCACGTCGCTGCTTGTAATCACTGGAGTGCTGCTAACTGTTTAACAGTCAATTCTCTGGGAAGAAGAACAAATGACCTGATTTGTTATATTTGTTTGTTTCTGTGGTGTAAATATTCCCATCATTGCATACTTCAAGCTACCAACAAGACATCGCTGAATACAAAGTTTGAAAGAGATAGGTACCGCGGGTGCAAGGTGCCATGAGCCAGCCCCAGCAACCCGCTGCTTCCAATGCTTTGATGTCTCTAGGATGTCATGAAGAGCTTTTGAGAAATTGCTATTGATGATAGGGCTTTTAGAAACCAGCGTGTAACTTCCTTTCTTCATTATTCCCACTGTTTTGAATGTTTAGTGATATACACAAAAATATTATCATAATTTCAGTAGACAAAGAATACGGTATGGGGGTATCCTACCTAACATGTACCTAGCACATAACAGGCTTCCATGAATTACCTGTGGAATTGAATTGAATTCTACCATATCCCCTCTCAGTTCCTGCACATATGAATCTCTAGTTTTCTCATGGTTGTGATCCTATCATGGACCCAATGAATAAATAATATTAAATACTTGAGTTTAAAGTTAATATCTCCTCATGAGATGTCATTGCCATGTCTTTCTCATTATAAGCTTCCTTATGCATCCTGATCAAATGAGTACAAATGTGTATTCTCTGCTTTGTTTAATGGAATAATCTTAGAGCAGGGAGACAGTCTCACCACCTTGGTTTCCACCTCTGAGGTCATTAGCATGATTTATTATGAAGCTACAGGAAATTAGTTGCTGAATATTTCAATATAGAGAAGAAATAATGTAATTCCATCGTTACCATAGAACTACTGTATCTTAGAGTAACGTGTAGCCATAGTAACAAGATAAGGACATATTTCTTAAATGTTTCACTATGATTCTACACTTCATGCACATTCAAGTACAGTCAATTCTTGTTATTTATAATTGAATTAATTTTCTGATACATTTGGGGTCTACTCTTAAACAGTGGTTTTCAATTACCTTAATTTAAGATGATGAGTGTAATAAGATTTTATTTAGGCTACTATTGTTAGAATGAGGATAGAATTCCTTTTTTTTTGTATAAAAAGGAGCTGAAAGGGGTCTTTAAAAATGAGTAAATATTTTTGAATGAGCTAAATAGTGTCTTTGAGGATAAATATTAGGAGTATAAGGATAAATCTGTCTCTGCATCTTCAAAAGTGCCATTCATACTTGCCCACTAAAACTCCTACGTACAAAGATATTAACTGTATTAGATATTCATAATAATAACAATAACACCATACTGCAATAGTTAATATGGTGTGAGAGTTTACCATGTGCTGGAATACTCTCAAAGATTTCTTATTCAATCCTCTGGAAAATCTTATGAGGCAGGCACTATTATTACCTCCACTGTGCAGGTGCAGAAAACGAGACACAGAGGCATTACATACCTTGACCAAGGTCATCTGGCTGGTAAGTGGCAGGGCTGGGATTTGAACCCTTGCAGTCAGACTCCTCAGACATGATTTTACCCACTTCTCCTACTGCCCTCTTAGTTCTCCCAGCAAATCATGGAGGGATAAGCTTACATGGTGCCACCCATATTGTCTCAGCCCTTGTGCCAATCGTGGTCTCTCTGGCCCCTGAAACAGCAATGTCTCAGGCTGGGCACAGTGGCTCACAGCTATAATCCCAGCACTTTGGGAGGCCGAGGCTGGTGGATCACTTGAGGTCAGGAGTTCAGTATGAGCCTGGCCAACATGGTAAAACCCAGTGTCTACTAAAAATACAACAATTAGTTGGGCATGGTGGCACACGCGTGTAATCCCAGCTACTCAGGAGGCTGAGGCAGGAGAATCAATCTCTTGAACCCGGAAGGCAGAAGTTGCATTAAGCCATCATCGTACCGCTGCACTCCAGCCTGGGCAACAGAGCGAGACTCCATCTCAAAAACAAAAACAGTAATGCCTCAATGAGCCACCACAGCCTGTTGGCTCCTGACCCTCATGCTAATTCCACTGAATTTGTAGTTACAGCTTATGTTGGTGTCAGGGTGCTGTGCTCAGAGCCAGAGACCAAGATGAATGAGGTGAGGTCTTTGCTCCCTGTGACCTCAGAGACCAGTGGGAAGAAGATATTCAGGTGGAGAAACAAAAGCCCTCTAGGGGAATGTGCAGCACCTAGGGGTGGAGTGTAAGAGGGTTGGGAAGGCAAAGGAATGAGTTGTCCCTTTTCCACGAGGAAGTCAAGAAAAGCCCCCTCTGACTCTGGAATTGACCCGCAGAAAAAGGACTTCAAGTAAAGCAAATGTTCATGATGGATGTCGGGAGAATCACAAATAACACAGGATGGCAGTGATAAGATAGTTGTGGAAGGAGGAGGTGGCAGGGGCTGTGGCTGCAGGATAAGGAGCCAGTTCAGAAATGACTTGAAGGTCACACAGAGAAGCTTGGAATTTAAGTCATAGGGAGCCCTGAGGAATGTTGAAATTTACTTTTTTTTAAAGTCACAGACAGGAGTTGCAAGGATGCAGGCAGGAAGTAGAGGCAAAGGGGCACAGTTAGAAGAGGACTGCAAGAATCTAAGCAAAGTCAGGCCTCACACAGACCTTCAGAGGAAAGAGTGGAGGGAAATAGGTGGATGTAGAAAACAGAAGACGGAACAATCCAACATGTGGTTGACTGCAGTTGGTGATGTCTGACCCTCGCCCTCAGTTTCTGTAGCATTTGACCTCTCCACACATCTCAAAAATCATCTTACACTATGCAGTCTCTCTATCTTTGGAGTTCAGCCTCCATGGCCTTTTTTTTTTTTTTTAGATGGAGTCTCACTCTGTTGCCCAGGCTGGAGTACAGCGACGTAATCTTATCTTTCTGTAGCCTCCACTTCTCGAGTTCAAGCAATTCTCCTGCCTTAACCTGCAGAGTAGCTGGGATTACAAGTGTGTGCCACCACACCAGGCCAATTTGTGTATTTTTAGCAGAGACAGGGTTTCACCATGTTGACCAGGCTAATCTCAAACTCCTGACCTCAAGTGATCTGTCTGCCTTGGCTTCCCAAAGTGCTGGAATTACAGGTGTGAGCCACCACACTTGGCCCCCTCCATGGCTTTTTTAAAAGAATACTTAGAACATATCATTTTTTTGAAATATCTATGGCCTATTTTCTCCTTTGATAACTGAACTTCAATTGTGTTTAAACTATCAGTATTTCCAACTAAATCTTACTTTTCCAGCTCCTGCTGCAGTTAGGGATGCCTGTGGAATAGCATTCCAGTTAATGTGACATACACAGATACCTGCTCAAAGTTTCTGGAAAACGTTTTGCTTTCTTGAAATAGAACAAACCAAAAAGGACATATATAGTTAGCTTAAAACTTTCCCCTTACTCCTGCCCTAGTCTTAGATAGGATGGCCTGAGCTGCTGCAGCCAGCTTGTAACCATAAGGGAAGACCAAATTGCAGAGATGCTGGTCCTGACATAGCTGCACTGTAAACTTTTGCCTACTTTTAGGTTTCTTGCTATGTGAGATAGGCAAACCCCCACATGGCATAAGCCAAGGTGATGGAGTTATCTAGACACAATGTCTTCAACTACCAGAGCCTCCACAGTTGCTATCCCTCCACCTGAAATGTCCTTCCTTCCTTCCTTCTTTCCTTCCTTCCTTCCTTCCTTCCTTCCTTCCTTCCTTCCTTCCGTCCTTCCTTCCTTCTTTCCTTCCTTCATTCCCTTCCTTTCCCTTTCTTTTCTGTTTTCTTTTCTTTTTCCTCTCTCTCTTTTCCTTCCTTCTTTCCTTCTTTCCTTCCTTCCTTCCTTCCTTCCTTCCTTCCTTCCTTCCTTCCTTC
>NW_022324262.1:0-39637 GCF_002776525.5 Piliocolobus tephrosceles
GAAGGAAGGAAGGAAGGAAGGAAGGAAGGAAGGAAGGAAGGAAGGAAAGAAGGAAAGAAGGAAGGAAAAGAGAGAGAGGAAAAAGAAAAGAAAACAGAAAAGAAAGGGAAAGGAAGGGAATGAAGGAAGGAAAGAAGGAAGGAAGGACGGAAGGAAGGAAGGAAGGAAGGAAGGAAGGAAGGAAGGAAGGAAAGAAGGAAGGAAGGAAGGACATTTCAGGTGGAGGGATAGCAACTGTGGAGGCTCTGGTAGTTGAAGACATTGTGTCTAGATAACTCCATCACCTTGGCTTATGCCATGTGGGGGTTTGCCTATCTCACATAGCAAGAAACCTAAAAGTAGGCAAAAGTTTACAGTGCAGCTATGTCAGGACCAGCATCTCTGCAATTTGGTCTTCCCTTATGGTTACAAGCTGGCTGCAGCAGCTCAGGCCATCCTATCTAAGACTAGGGCAGGAGTAAGGGGAAAGTTTTAAGCTAACTATATATGTCCTTTTTGGTTTGTTCTATTTCAAGAAAGCAAAACGTTTTCCAGAAACTTTGAGCAGGTATCTGTGTATGTCACATTAACTGGAATGCTATTCCACAGGCATCCCTAACTGCAGCAGGAGCTGGAAAAGTAAGATTTAGTTGGAAATACTGATAGTTTAAACACAATTGAAGTTCAGTTATCAAAGGAGAAAATAGGCCATAGATATTTCAAAAAAATGATATGTTCTAAGTATTCTTTTAAAAAAGCCATGGAGGGGGCCAAGTGTGGTGGCTCACACCTGTAATTCCAGCACTTTGGGAAGCCAAGGCAGACAGATCACTTGAGGTCAGGAGTTTGAGATTAGCCTGGTCAACATGGTGAAACCCTGTCTCTGCTAAAAATACACAAATTGGCCTGGTGTGGTGGCACACACTTGTAATCCCAGCTACTCTGCAGGTTAAGGCAGGAGAATTGCTTGAACTCGAGAAGTGGAGGCTACAGAAAGATAAGATTACGTCGCTGTACTCCAGCCTGGGCAACAGAGTGAGACTCCATCTAAAAAAAAAAAAAAAGGCCATGGAGGCTGAACTCCAAAGATAGAGAGACTGCATAGTGTAAGATGATTTTTGAGATGTGTGGAGAGGTCAAATGCTACAGAAACTGAGGGCGAGGGTCAGACATCACCAACTGCAGTCAACCACATGTTGGATTGTTCCGTCTTCTGTTTTCTACATCCACCTATTTCCCTCCACTCTTTCCTCTGAAGGTCTGTGTGAGGCCTGACTTTGCTTAGATTCTTGCAGTCCTCTTCTAACTGTGCCCCTTTGCCTCTACTTCCTGCCTGCATCCTTGCAACTCCTGTCTGTGACTTTAAAAAAAAGTAAATTTCAACATTCCTCAGGGCTCCCTATGACTTAAATTCCAAGCTTCTCTGTGTGACCTTCAAGTCATTTCTGAACTGGCTCCTTATCCTGCAGCCACAGCCCCTGCCACCTCCTCCTTCCACAACTATCTTATCACTGCCATCCTGTGTTATTTGTGATTCTCCCGACATCCATCATGAACATTTGCTTTACTTGAAGTCCTTTTTCTGCGGGTCAATTCCAGAGTCAGAGGGGGCTTTTCTTGACTTCCTCGTGGAAAAGGGACAACTCATTCCTTTGCCTTCCCAACCCTCTTACACTCCACCCCTAGGTGCTGCACATTCCCCTAGAGGGCTTTTGTTTCTCCACCTGAATATCTTCTTCCCACTGGTCTCTGAGGTCACAGGGAGCAAAGACCTCACCTCATTCATCTTGGTCTCTGGCTCTGAGCACAGCACCCTGACACCAACATAAGCTGTAACTACAAATTCAGTGGAATTAGCATGAGGGTCAGGAGCCAACAGGCTGTGGTGGCTCATTGAGGCATTACTGTTTTTGTTTTTGAGATGGAGTCTCGCTCTGTTGCCCAGGCTGGAGTGCAGCGGTACGATGATGGCTTAATGCAACTTCTGCCTTCCGGGTTCAAGAGATTGATTCTCCTGCCTCAGCCTCCTGAGTAGCTGGGATTACACGCGTGTGCCACCATGCCCAACTAATTGTTGTATTTTTAGTAGACACTGGGTTTTACCATGTTGGCCAGGCTCATACTGAACTCCTGACCTCAAGTGATCCACCAGCCTCGGCCTCCCAAAGTGCTGGGATTATAGCTGTGAGCCACTGTGCCCAGCCTGAGACATTGCTGTTTCAGGGGCCAGAGAGACCACGATTGGCACAAGGGCTGAGACAATATGGGTGGCACCATGTAAGCTTATCCCTCCATGATTTGCTGGGAGAACTAAGAGGGCAGTAGGAGAAGTGGGTAAAATCATGTCTGAGGAGTCTGACTGCAAGGGTTCAAATCCCAGCCCTGCCACTTACCAGCCAGATGACCTTGGTCAAGGTATGTAATGCCTCTGTGTCTCGTTTTCTGCACCTGCACAGTGGAGGTAATAATAGTGCCTGCCTCATAAGATTTTCCAGAGGATTGAATAAGAAATCTTTGAGAGTATTCCAGCACATGGTAAACTCTCACACCATATTAACTATTGCAGTATGGTGTTATTGTTATTATTATGAATATCTAATACAGTTAATATCTTTGTACGTAGGAGTTTTAGTGGGCAAGTATGAATGGCACTTTTGAAGATGCAGAGACAGATTTATCCTTATACTCCTAATATTTATCCTCAAAGACACTATTTAGCTCATTCAAAAATATTTACTCATTTTTAAAGACCCCTTTCAGCTCCTTTTTATACAAAAAAAAAGGAATTCTATCCTCATTCTAACAATAGTAGCCTAAATAAAATCTTATTACACTCATCATCTTAAATTAAGGTAATTGAAAACCACTGTTTAAGAGTAGACCCCAAATGTATCAGAAAATTAATTCAATTATAAATAACAAGAATTGACTGTACTTGAATGTGCATGAAGTGTAGAATCATAGTGAAACATTTAAGAAATATGTCCTTATCTTGTTACTATGGCTACACGTTACTCTAAGATACAGTAGTTCTATGGTAACGATGGAATTACATTATTTCTTCTCTATATTGAAATATTCAGCAACTAATTTCCTGTAGCTTCATAATAAATCATGCTAATGACCTCAGAGGTGGAAACCAAGGTGGTGAGACTGTCTCCCTGCTCTAAGATTATTCCATTAAACAAAGCAGAGAATACACATTTGTACTCATTTGATCAGGATGCATAAGGAAGCTTATAATGAGAAAGACATGGCAATGACATCTCATGAGGAG
Source organism: Piliocolobus tephrosceles (assembly GCF_002776525.5). Taxonomy (NCBI): domain Eukaryota; kingdom Metazoa; phylum Chordata; class Mammalia; order Primates; family Cercopithecidae; genus Piliocolobus; species Piliocolobus tephrosceles. Next base: position 3,257 of record NW_022324262.1, read on the forward strand.
ATATTAACTTTAAACTCAAGTATTTAATATTATTTATTCATTGGGTCCATGATAGGATCACAACCATGAGAAAACTAGAGATTCATATGTGCAGGAACTGAGAGGGGATATGGTAGAATTCAATTCAATTCCACAGGTAATTCATGGAAGCCTGTTATGTGCTAGGTACATGTTAGGTAGGATACCCCCATACCGTATTCTTTGTCTACTGAAATTATGATAATATTTTTGTGTATATCACTAAACATTCAAAACAGTGGGAATAATGAAGAAAGGAAGTTACACGCTGGTTTCTAAAAGCCCTATCATCAATAGCAATTTCTCAAAAGCTCTTCATGACATCCTAGAGACATCAAAGCATTGGAAGCAGCGGGTTGCTGGGGCTGGCTCATGGCACCTTGCACCCGCGGTACCTATCTCTTTCAAACTTTGTATTCAGCGATGTCTTGTTGGTAGCTTGAAGTATGCAATGATGGGAATATTTACACCACAGAAACAAACAAATATAACAAATCAGGTCATTTGTTCTTCTTCCCAGAGAATTGACTGTTAAACAGTTAGCAGCACTCCAGTGATTACAAGCAGCGACGTGAGATTGTATCTTCTTATTTCAAAGACTGCTCCCTCCACTTGATGTATTTCCTTCCCTTTCCCCAAACCTCTTCCACATTCACCTGTAAGACTGATTTTTGCTTCTGTAGATGAAGGTGAGATAAGAGAGGTTTGTGAGCTTCACCTCTGTTTACTTCACCCTGAGTCAAGCCACCATCTTCTCTTGCTGGACTTTGTCTGTAACTTTCAAATCAGTCCCCTTGTGTTGATGCTTGCACCCTCCAATCCAATCTCCATATAGCAATGACAGTGATCTTCTAAAATTGTAATTCACTTAAGCAAACAGAAGAAAAGTAATAATAATTACATCCCTAATTCTCTCTCTCTGTCTCACGTCTATGCCTATGCCTAATCTATGTCTCTATCTACCTATGCCTACCCACTTTTCTCTCCCTTGCTATCATTATCTCTGTCCTCAATATATGCTTCTGCACATCTCATATTCTGGTGTTTTCTTATGCTGCTCCCCATAAGACCCTTTGCTTCTCTATTGACATCATTTTCACCTTCAACTCCACACTCAAATACTGAATGATACATATGACTGATTTGCACCTGCCTGTGTCTTGTTGATCCAGGTCTCAGCTTAGAAATTACTTCCTCTGAGAAGCTGTCTCCAAGTTCTGTTCAGATATCTGTCCTTATAGAGCTTCTTTTATCTTTCTTACTCTACTTTTTTTTTTAATCTTACTTACTTACTATATGCTTATATAGTAAGCAACTCTTAGCAATTAGACAAAAGTTCCCATTTCTGTAAGACAAATTTCCAAAACAGGACAGATGCTTGATGAGGAAAGCTTGGGCTGGATTTCAACTTTCTCTTCCCAAGTGTTTTGTGTAGTGAACAACCTGCATAACTGGCCCTTCCCCTTAACCATTTCCATTATAGCATACATTCTATCACTGTAGTATTTAGATGTGTATAGCAGTCTTTATTATCTGCCTCTGTCCCTGAAGATTATACATCCCATCTTTTTTTTTTTGACATTCCCAATGCATTATGATCATGTATTATTCATCTTTATGCCAAACATGGTGACAAGCATATAGTAGGTGTGTATATTTTGCTTGAAATAAAGTGAAATCAATCCTATTCCCATACCACTCAACCTTACTACCCTTAGTTGCCCTCGCCCAGATACTAATCAGGTACTACTTCATTCCAGATGCTTAGAAAGATGAGCAAGGCACGGAATATCCCTGTAGGAACTCAAAGGCCCATCAGAGAGACAGACACATGATTGAACAGTGGAGATACAATATGCTTCATGACAAACGTGTGTGAGACTAACTGCATTAGAATTTGCTGGCATGCTTTAATGGAGATTTCTAGACTGGACCTCACACCTAATGAATCAACATCTTTGTGCTGATGCTTCTGTCCTCTCTGTGCCCCTCTTCCCATCGTTTCCAACCAACTCAGCCAGTCACTGCTCCCTCCAGCAGGGAATATGCCCCTGTGAGGTGTACCTATGGGAAGATAGCCATCATTGGCTAAACCTGGAAGCTAGTTATTCTAACCCAGTTAATAACAAACCCAGAATAACCCAACCCCTAAAAGGAGGTGGATTTGAACAAGAAGTTCTAAAGAGTATTTGCTAAGAGGTGTTGATATGTTGCAAAGAATCAGTCACTTATTTCAAGGATAGCTTTAAAAAAAAATAAAAGCCCAACTACTTAGTCTATTAGAAATAAAGTCAGTAGGCCAGGTGCAGTGGCTCATGCCTGTAATCCCAGCATGTTCGGAGGCAGAGGCAAGCGGATCACCTGAGGTCGGGAGTTCGCAACCAGCCTGACCAACATGGTGAAACTGTCTCTACTAAAAATACAAATTTAGCTGGGTGTGGTGGTGCATACCTGTAATCCCAGCTACTCAGGAGGCTAAGGCAGGAGAATCACTTGAACCTGGGAGGTGAGGTTGCAGTGAGCCGAGATGGCGTCATTGCACTCTAGCCTGGGCAACAAGAGCAAAACTTTGTCAAAAAAGAAAGAAAGAAAAAAAATCACTAAGTAGCTTTTCGCAAGATAAAAAAAAAAAAAAAAAAAAAAAAAAAAAAGAAGAAGAAGATTTAGGGTTTAGGGTTTAGTCTATAACCATTGACTTTTGGAAATCCTGTCCTTCCTAAGGAAAATTAGAGGGAAAAAAAGAGCTTTAAGTCTCTGTGCATGAGAAATACCATTTGTGATTAAATTTCTGTGAAATACATACTCAAAACTGGCAAATTCTCACCATGTCTTTCTAAAATTGCTGTTTGATGTCTTACATGCCAAAATGACTCTGAACTAGTGCTATCTTGAAAACCACGTAAATGATTACAATAAGGGAGTCATTAATTAAATAATAAGGTGGATGTGATAGACTATTATGCAGTCATTAAAAATCATGTTCTCAAATAATTTTTTAAACATATAGAAAAATGCGCAAATATATTTTTAAGGGAAAATATAGGTTATAAAACAATATTATAGCATTGTTCTAGTTTTATTAAAAAATCATGTATATTCACCAAAATGTTGACAGTAGGATTTAAAATGGACTGGTACTTACAGGTAATTCCTTTACATTTTTTTCTAATTAAAATATTTCTATACTTATTTGACTTCTTCATAATGGCCATGTTTTATTTTTAAGGCAGCCATTTAATTGGTCATTACTGTAATCTGGGTCCGGTCTTACAGTAAAAGAGGAAACCTTAGCAATTATATCACCAGGACTATAGGCAGAAGCAGGACTGTTTTGGACAAACACGATATATGGTTGTTCCAGCTTGAATTGCGTCCTCCAGAATCCATGTGTTGAAGTCCTAACCTCTGGTCCCTCAGAATATGGCTTTCCTTGAAAACAGGGTTGTTGCAGATGTAATTAAGATGGGGTTATACTGAATGATGTAGACTGGGCCTCTAATCCAGTATGTCTGGTGTCCTTAGAGAAAGAAAAAATGTGGACACAGACACTCCCACAGAGAGACAACACTACGTGAGCAGGAAAGCAGAGACTGGGGTGATGCATCTACAAAGCATGGAATGCCAAGAATCGACAGTAACCACCAAAAGCTGTAACTGCTTAGTGGGTTCACCTTATGGCTGCCTACACAGAGCCGCCTTCTCAAGACAGAGGAATTGAAATAAGGAAAGAGTAATGCAAAATCAACTCCCCTGTGCATTCGGGATCAGAGTCTCGCTCTGTCGCCCAGGCTGGAGTGCAGTGGCGCAATCTCGGCTCACTGCAAGCTCCGCCTCCCGGGTTCACGCCATTCTCCTGCCTCAGCCTCCCGAGTAGCTGGGACTACAGGCGCCCGCCACCATGGCCCGGCTAATTTTTTGTATTTTTTTAGTAGAGATGGGATTTCACCGTGTTAGCCAGGATGGTCTCGATCTCCTGACCTCGTGATCTGCCCACCTCGGATTCCCAAAGTGCTGGGATTACAGGCGTGAGCCACTGCGCCTGGCCGGGATCAGAGTTTTTAAAGACAATTTGGTGGGAGAGGAGGGACAGTGAGTCAGGGCGTGCTGATTGGTTGGGTCGGAGATGAAATCATGGGGTGTCATGTTCTTGAGCTGAAATCAGTTCCTGAGTTGGGGGTCATAAGATCAGATGGGCCAGTGTCTCTATCTGGGTGGGGCCAACGGATCCGTCAAATGCGGGGTCTGCACACCACCTCAAGCACTGATCTTAGGAGCAGTTTAGGGAGTGTTTGTATCTTACAGCCTCCAGCTACATGACTCCTAAACCATAATTTCTAATCTAGTGGCTAATGTTAGTAGTCTAATCCCCAGGCAAGAAGGAGGTTTGTTTTGGGAAAGAGTTGTTTATTGCCTTTGTTTTAAACTATAAACTAAGTTCCTCCCAAAGTTAGTTCAGCCTATGCCCAGGAATGAACAGGGACAGTTTGCAGGTTAGAGGCAAGATGGAGTCGCTTAAGTTGTACCGTTTTCACTGTCTGAGTCATAATTTTGCAAAGGCGGTTTCAGTCCTGTAAGACCAACATACAACAGATTCTCCCTCGGAGGCTCAGAAGGAACCAACCTTGCCATCACCTTGATCTCAGACTTCTGACTTCCAAAACCATGAGGCAAGAAGTGTCTGTTTAAGCCACTCACTTTGTGGCATTTTGGTTTTTTGTGGTAGGCCTGGGAAACTAATACAATGGTCATTATAGTTATTTTATATTTAGAAATTAAGAGCAATTCTGGGGGTGAGACATGGGCAAGAGTAGGGAAGAATGAAGTTCAGTGCAACAAAAGAAGCATGTTCACTCAACTAAGACTGTAAACAACGGTGTCGTTCAAAAATGTGTATTCCTTCTTTCTGCCTGGCCGCTCTTTAGAGAGCCCTGTCCTGTTGATATCGGGCTTGACCGTGTGACTTGCTTCAGCCTGTGGCGTGTGAGTCATAGTCACATGTTCCATTGAGAAATGGGAGCTTTAAAGACCATGCTATGGTGCTGCCACCTTCGTCATTTGCCATGACACCAGCTTACCCTAAGGGAGAGCTGCTGCTTTAGCCTGAAACAGAGTTGAAACTGAACTGTCATGAACCTGTCACATGAGATAAAAATGTTTCTTGCTGGCTGGTAGCAGTGGCTTACACCTGTGATCCCAGCACTTTGGGAGGCCAAGGAGGGCGGATCACGAGGTCAGGAGATCGAGACCATCCTGGCTAACATGGTGAAACCCCATCTCTACTAAAAATACAAAAAAATTAACCAGGCGTGGTGGCAGGCACCTGTAGTCCCAGCTGCTGGGAAGGCTGAGGCAGGAGAATGGCGTGAACCTGGGAGACAGAACTTGCAGTGGGCCAAGATTGTGCCATTGCACGCCAGCCTGGGCGACAGAGCGAGACTCCATCTCAAAAAAGAAAAAAAAATGTTTCATTTGGCCAAGTACGGTGGCTCACAACTGTAATCCCAGCACTTTGGGAGTCTGAGGCTGCGGGATCACAAAGTCAGGAGATCAAGACCATCCAGGCCAACATGGTGAAACCCTGTCTCTACTAAATATACAATATATATATATATATTAGTGGGGTTTGGTGGCAGACACCTGTAGTCCCAGCTACTCCAGAGGCTGAGGCAGAAGAATTGCTTGAATCCAGGAGGTGAAGGTTGCAGTGAGCCAAGATCGCACCACTGCACTCCAGCCTGGTGACAGAGCAAGACTCCATCTAAAAAAAACGAAAAAAAAATGTATCTTTTGCTAGTGTTATTCACTAAGATAAGAAGGCTATAGTGTTACTGCAGCAGAATGTAGCCTAAGCTAACTGATAAAACATTGACTAACCAACTCTCAGGTACCATGCCAGGATGAAAAAAAAAAAAATTAATTAGATACAGTTCCTGCCAGCAAAGAATTAACATTAAACTATGTATCATTTGCCTTTAAAAGAGGAAGATTTTTGGCCCCAGGTGTGTTCTATATTTTCTGTAACACCTGCCTGCAAGTAAATGTTAAATGATGTTATTTCAATTGGTTTTTCTATAGCAAAAATCTTTAAAGCTCTCATGTTGAAAGCGGTTCTTGAAATCTTGAACTACATGTACAGATATAAAGTCAGCCAATTAAAATTTTATGGTTTAGGAAAAAAAATCTCCTCTGAAAAATAAACCTAAGTCAATTATTTCATTATTTAATTCTCATTTGGAAAATAAGATGTTCAGACATTAAGTTATATTGGAAGGAAAAAAAACCACTTCTGTGGGAACAGTCAAATATATTTCATTTACTGTTAGAGAATGTTAATTTCAAGGAGCAAGCTTTGAAAGCAACCAAATTTGGCAAAGACAAGTAGGTCTTCCCTGAGAAATACTGGACAGCAACAGATTATATAAGGAAAGGACAGAGGGGAGAGACATGTCAAGTGCAGGCCTGGATGGAGGTAGAAGAGTCATGTTCTAGAGTCAGCATTGTAAAGCAAAAATTGCATGGTGTCAAAATTATCCTTGAAAGTCCCTTAAATGGCCCTTAAATTGTCTGGACCTGTGCCTTTGGAGGTTGAAAGGCCAAGAATTAATGTCTTTTGTTTCTCTGGGGCAGTGAAGGCCAAGGTCTAATTTGAAAGGGGCAAAGGACAATGGGGAAAATAAAAGATCTCTGCTTTTCTTGGTCCATCTTCTGGTCTGTTGTCCTCTCTCTGGGTGACTCTCCCTCCAGCTCTCCTCCTGCTCTTTTCCCTCAACAGTGCATATAGCTAAAGTCAAACAAGTTAAATGTGCACAGTAGGCAACTCTAGTCCTTACAACTTAAAAACTTTAAAATGGATGCCTTGGGGGCCTATTGTGTACCCTGTCCTACGCTAGATATGGAAGAGATAGAAAGCAGGGATGGGGGTGAGATGAGGAGAGGGATCAAGAGACCTCAAAGGAGTGAGGAAGACTAAAATGCAAACAGCTGATATAAATACAGTGTGGTCAAGTCTAGGCAGTTCGTCAGGTAAACACACAATGCCACAAACAGTTCTCAAACCTTGGCTGCATTTCAGAATCATGTGAGCTTCCAAAAGCGTCAATGCCCAAGACACACCCCAGATGCATCCCCATTGCCAGTGACCCTGGAATCTCTGGGGTGGACCTGGTCATCAGCATGGCTTAGAGCTCCCCAGGTGAGTCCCCATGCAGCCAAGGTTGAGACTGGGGGCTACAGCTATGAAGAAGAGCATCTGGTGTGGGCCTGAAGGCTGGTTAGGAATTAGCTGGGAGCAGTGAGCGCTCCAGGCTAGGGGAACCCCAATACTAGAGCTTGTTCAGTACAAAGTGGCTTTGTTTGTGCTTTGAACATAGCGTGGTTATAAACTAAAGAATAACCAAACTCCTTGAGTTGAATCAGTACACACCATAATGCATCGGCTCACATCAACTTGGCAACGTCTTTTCATCTCTCTTCGTTAAGTGCCACTGGTTCTTTAAAAGCCTGGGTATTAATGGATTCTGTCTGATGATGATTCACTCCATAGTTCCATCATGCATGCATCTCTAACCAGTACAAGCAAAGCATTTTCCTTTCAAGAGTCTAATCCTAGCATTGTGCCATAGCCATGGCCCTCTAAGATACACACCCCATCTACAAAGGCGACATGTACTCTTAAGGTACAAAGCATTTCCTTTAGGGGAGTGATTGCCTGTGTGTCCAAGCTGATGAAGGGTGCTCTTTTAAGTTGGAGAAAATTGATTTTGTTGTGGTTGTTGCACAAAGGTTTATGTTTTCAAAGCCTCCAGATAAAAGGCAACATGGGCAGCTAACAAGCCCCCTAATAGGACTACATCAAGTTTTACTCACCTGCTGCCAGGGCTTGACTTCTGTGTCTTGATGACATGAAACCAGGCTTTGACAGCATTCATTTTTGCTGAAGGAGCCTCCCCCAGTCTCCTTCCATAAATCCTATGCTCCTTTATTCCTTATTCATTCAGCACATATGTTTTTATGGCCATAATATATTTGTACTAATTCAGAGGCTTGCCATCAGGTAGATAGGCTCATCTCTCTGATCCGGAAAGCAGCAGAGGCACTCCTTCTGATATTGAAGACAAAAATAAGGTCTGCTTTTTTTCCCCACAGTGCTCTTCAAAGGAGCAATTTTCTAAAATTCGAACAAGGGTGTCATAGTTAATACGATGGAATTCTCCTTTTCTTTTTCTTATCATCTTTTCCAAATCAAGGGCAGTAGATGCCAGAACTCCAGTGACGTCAGGCCACTGTAGTTTCAAAATGCTGTTCTCAGTCAGGTTTCTTATTATCTGATCCTGGTTCTGTAGATTGTCACAGAATTGACTTTTTAGATTAATTTTGATTCTTATTTAAATTACTTTTTAATAGCTAATTGCCACACAGTCCATCTAATTAACAGTATTGGGATTCAGATCAACCAGTGAGATGAGTACAGATAAAAAACCCTTGCTATCATTTGGTTGTTCTCCTTCAAGGAACAGAAGCCAGGTAGCAAACCATGTGCCTACCCTTTGGGCAGGGAATGGGTGGCTCTAAGAGATTACAGATGCTGTCTTCTGGAATCAGTGCTCATCTTGGTCAGTTGGATGAGTCAGATTTTGGAAACATCTTCAGGCTAACCCAATTTACATTATAGTTATATTTTAATTGCATTTTAAAGTCTAAATGCAGTTGATTGTGAAAACTGTGTCACATCATTTAAGGGAACTAGAGCTTTCTTTTTATGGAAATGCAAAAGGACCTAGCAGGAAAATACCACGTTGCCTAAGCAGTAAAGAAATGTATCCGGCCGGGCGCAGTGGCTCACACCTGTAATCTCAGCACTTTAGGAGGCCAAGGTGGGCAGATTACAAGGTCAGGAGATTTAGATCATCCTGGCTAACCCTGTCTCTACTAGAAAAAAAAAAAATAGCTGAGCATGGTGGTGCATGCCTGTAGTCCCAGCTACTCAGGAGGCAGAGGCAGGAGAGTAGCTTAAACCCGGAAGGCAGAGGTTGCAATCAGTCAAGATCAAGCCACTGCACTCCAGCCTGGGTGACAGAGTGAGACTCCATCTCAAAAAAAAAAAAAAAAAAGAAAAGAAAAGAAAAGAAAAAGAAATGTGTCCTCGAAGCTTCCTTAGATTGTTCTAGAAAGAATGACCAGCAGTCCACAACCAATGCATTCCGTGGACTCAATCCAGGTATCATGCACCTTTGATTGTTTCATTTTCTTTGGGTCAGACTTTTAGGAAGTGGGTTCCCTGTCCCAGGCACTGAGCTAGGTAAATTCTGGGGATAAGATCAAGAAAAGTCCCTTCCCGAATCCAGGTACTCCCAGTCCCCTGGGGAAAACAAAGTCAGAGGCAATCCCTCGCCTTCACCTCTCATCTTATTTTTAAATAAAAGTTTATCTTTCTTCATACTCTTTGCTTTCTGCTTCAGCAAGATTGTTTCCTGCTCCCTCTCCACGCCTGCTGCCTCTCTGAATATTGTTTCTTCTCACTGCACTGTGCTGTGCAGTGAGCCCATATTTATTTTCCTTTTTTTCTTTTTTACACCTGACCACATATCTTTATTCAGTAATTCTACCCCTTCACAGCACAGGGCCCAGTGGAGGCTGCCCTTCCAGGGACCCCAGGCCCATGTGGACTTGCCAGAGCTGGCTGTCCCTGTCCAGCAGGGCACAGACCTCTCCTGGTCTGACACTGAACAGTGACCAGTGCTGACTCAGAGGAGCCCATCTGCCAGCACGCTGTTCAGAAAGTCGTGGAGGTAGATATACTGCTCCAGTGTTGGGGTCATAAGGCCACAGGCCTGGGACTGCAGCAGAGCCACATTAAAGAGATCCATGGTACACTCAGACCCTGCCTGCTGCTGCAGCTGCTCCATGGCCAGGAAGGTGGCCAGCTGGGTTGTACCCTTGCTGGAGTCACTGAGCAGTGTGCCTGGCTTCTGGCTCTTGCCCCAGGAGCAGCACTGGGCCCGCGGTAGCCAGGAAGGGCAGTGGGGTGGTCCTTGGGACCTGCAGTCGTCGAATGCTGGGCTCTCTTTGGGTTTCTTCTCAGCAGTCTTCTTTCTTTACTTTGCTCACTTTTACTAAATAACACTGTTTATTCTCAGGACCTTCATTACTACATATATATTAATAATTCATAAATCTGAATTTCATTCTTTGCCTGTCATTTGGTTTCCAAATTTATTTTCACTCACCATTCCTACATAGTCAGACACCTTGAACTTCACATGTTTCAATTTTGATTCTTTGTCTTCCCTTCCATGTCTTGTAGCTTATCTATTTTTTTCTGTCTTAGCAAAAGTTCCCATTTGCCCAAAGTAGAGGATTGAAAATAATGTGGATATTAAAAATACCCTGGGGAAAAAAAAAAAGACCATTCATCAGTCTGCTGATTCTATATCTCTGAGTAACACTGTGAATTCCTGTGACTCTACTTGAGTTAAATTTACTCCTAGCTTTTAAAAATAAAGCCAGTGAAAGACCAGAGAGATTATTACAAAGACTGCATTCTTGTGAAGTTGCTGAATCCACAGTTTTATTTTAGTCAATCACATTTCCATATTTCAAAAATATTTTCTAAACAATTAATAGGTATTACGGGGTCAGTCTTGTGGGGTTTATTATTTTGTAACACTGAGCTAAAGTCTCTATGAGAAAGATAACTAGGTTGTTGGAGAATTAAACCGGTCAAGAAGTGAACATTGATGCCTAAACCTCTCCTCTGAATTTTTGAGCAGATGTTAACACAGGCACATAGGAAAGAGCCTTAGCAGAAATCAGAAACAGAGATTTCCATTGTTGAGTCACAGTGGTCACTGAAAGGGATATAACTTTAATTTCTCATTTGAACATACATGGCATCCGTTTAACCAATTCATTTACAGCACAGTCTGTTAAGCATATAAAACTGTACCACATCCAGCCGGATTGATTTTTAAATTCTAATATAATGCAGCTGGGCATGGTGGGTCATGTCTGCAACCCTATCACTTTGGGAGACTGAGGCTGGTGGATCACCTGAGGCCAGGAGTTCAAGACCAGCCTGGCCAACATGGCGAAAACCCGTATCTACTAAAAATACAAAAAACTAGCCAGGCATGGTGGTGCGCACCTGTAATCCCAGCTACTCAGGAGGCTGAGGCACAAGAATCACTTGAACCCAGGAGGCAGAGGTTGCAGTGAACCAATATCACACCACTGCATTCCAGCCTGGGTGACAGAGCAAGACTCTGTCTCAAAAAAGAAAAAGAAAAAAAAATTGTTACATAATGCACCCTCGCACATGATCTTAGATGTGCCATGATTCAAACTATGAATTCTGTAGGAAAGCTACATTTTAAACATGTTTGGGTGAAAATGATGTGTCAATGTAGGCTCAATGACTGTATCAAATGTACCACTCTGGTGGGGGACGTTGGCAATGAGAGAGGCTACATGTGGAGGCAGGAGGTATATGAGAAATCTCTGTACCTGACTTTCAATTTTATTATGAACCTGAAACTACTCTAAAAAAAAGTCTTAAAAATAAGTTTGATTAACATGGTTTTCAAGCAGGTAGCAATTAAGACTGTTGTTGTCATAGAGACAGATCTATGGCAGTGGAGATGAAGGGTGAGAGCTTTGCTTTATCAGAATGGCAATTCTGCATTTTTGTGAATGCCAGCAAATGAATTTGACCCATGACGTATGGACGTAGATCAAAGGGCACATTTAGCATATGGTCAGTGTGGCGCTTATGTGGCCTTCCAAAAGGCCAGTTCCACAGTGATAACCACCACTGATAATCCTAGAAACCTCTCCAGCTGCTTTCAGTGACATGACTTCTGATCTAGAGGGAAAGAAAAGAGGGGTGATATTTTATAAATATCAATTTTCAAAAATCTCTGATCTGTTGGCATTAACTGATGAGCTCAAAGATGCTCAGAAACCTCCTGCCTGCACAACAACTGTAACCATGGCAACCTGCATTTTTAAAGGATGTTGAAGATGTTTTTAAACATAAGGTGAGAAAAACAGTTTCTACACAAATGTTTGTCTGGAATCTTACGTCTAATTCCTCCAGTACACGTTTTTCCATTACTGGGACTTGATACAATGCTGGAAGCTTTCCTGTTAGGGCAGAAATTGGGCAACCCAAGATAGTCACAGATCTTGAGATCACTGCCATTGCTATGAAAATGAGGCTTTCTGATTGCATCCAGACTGAGCATCAGCTTGCCTGGTGTTCTTATACATCGTACATGAAAGAAATTGGCAACTCTTCCTGAAAGCTTTGAATTTTTGATGTCATTTGTTCCACGTGATTTTCTAAGACTATATTGGACCACTATACATTCTAGAACAAATTAGTTAAAACCTCCAGTTTCCAGGGAGATATACTAGTGTCTCAATAAAGTGCTGGATTTGAGGAAAAGACAGAGAATCGTGTCTGTAATCCTAGCATTTTGGGAGGCTAGGTTCAATGTAGTATTCAGAATTTGAATGTTGAGCTTCTATATTAAAGAAATGATCACATAAATAAATCAGGGTCTATCAGTTTTCTGAACAGTCAGATTTTTGTTGCTTTTAAATGAGCAATTCTAATTGTATTTTAACTGATTATAGGGAGGGTCCATTTTAAGGAGTCAGAATGTAATCGAAGATGCCTACTACTATTTTGAGATAGAAACAGATAAAGTTCAAACAGCACAAATACTAAATAAGCAAATTAAGCATTATGTCTTTTTTTATTGTCTGCCACTCATCCACAACCACCAACATTTGTCCTGACAAACCACCAGCATTTCCCTCCCCCGCCTTGACTCTGCATGGGTTTGCATATTTATAGAGTTAAAGAGTCACCCACCATGGTTCTCTTTCTCATCCACATTCTTGTCTTACCCATCCATCTCTCTCATTCTCCTAATGTACCTCTTCCCAACTAATTACATTAATCAACAACAAAAAACAACTCTAAAAGTCTGCCCAAGAGAAGAGTTTCAAAAGCCTGAGGTGCTACGTCAAACAACCCATCGTAGTTCTTCTGGAACATTGCAGCTCAAAATGAGGTAGCAATTGATCCAGAGAACAAATGACCATTATTAATGTAACTCTCTTCTGCACTTAAGAATCCATTTTTTTCCTATCAATGCCAATTTCTCTCACTACTTTCTTGGTTCTAATTCAGAAGTAAGTAAAGTCAGCTAGTCCTTTTGTTTGGGAGTTAGGTCCATTTTATAAAGTATTAAAGGAAAATGGGTTAAATATGAACTGCTTCTCAGATGTGACATTTACATGCCTGATGCTTCCTTAACCCTTCATGTAACCAAATACTGGAATCCATTTTACAGATAGTAAGGAACATTCACACGTTCCATCTTTTACATATGTGAGGACCAGGCACTGACTAGAAAATTTTCTTCACCATTGTCATCATCATCACCATTAGCATCTTGTCATTGTCATTGTCATGATGACAAAGATGCTTTCATGATGATGAAAGCATCATCATGCTTTATTACATGGTATCATTGAATCTTTCCAACAAGATACCAGACCATTTTATTGTAGACATTTTACAGATATTTACACTGAAGTTCAGAGTTGTTGAGTGGTTTACCCAAGAAGGCATAGCAAGTAAATGATAGAGCTGAAAACTGAATCTGTCTTTCTCTAGTGCTAAGCCTCAGTTTCCCTACCAAGTTTTAAAGGTTGAACAAATCAAGGTGTTGAAAGAGCACCCTGAATCTGAGAGTCAGAAGGGAATCAGGGCAGGAAGTGTCTACTTAAGTGGTCCTCAAATTTCAGGTTGCCTAAAAAGTTACTGAATGAGCTTGTCAAAATGCATGAAGAAGACCCTACCCCACTACCACCACCCTCTGACACACATACACACAGATTCTGATTCAGTAGGTCTGAGATTAATCCAAAATCTATACTTGTGGCAAACTCCCCAGGTGATTTCCATAGAGACAGTCTCTAGGCCACCCTTGGAGAAATGGTTTTATAGGTGGATTGGGGACTGTGGAGAGGCCTAAATCCCCAACTTGTAGAGCTAGCTTGGACTGCTCCCAAGTCCAGCACACTCATTGATGTGGTTTGGCTGTGTCCCCACTTAAATCGCATCTTGAATTGTAACTCCCACAGTTCCCTTGTGTCGTAGGAGGAACCTGGTGGGAGGTGATTGAATCATTGGGGCAGGTCTTTTCCATGCTGTTCTTGTGATAGTGAATAAGTCTCACAAGATTCGATGGTTATATAAAAATGAGAATTTCCCTGCACGAGCTCTCTCCTCTTATCTTCCACCATGTGAGACGTGCCATTCACCTTCCACCATGATTGTGAGGCTTCCCCAGCTATGTGGAACTATAAGTCCAATAAACCTTTACTTTTGTAAATTGCCCAGTCTCAAGTATGTCTTTATCAGTAGCGCAAAATATGGACTAATACACTCACCTATTTAGGAAAACCTCTTTGTTCCCTACACAGATTCTCTGCATTGGTTCAGAGTCCATCTCTTCCACTGGGATGTCCATCTTAAGGTCAAAACCTGCACCCCAGTTAACATAAAATAAAAATAACAATGGCTATAATTGTGAACCGCCCGCTGCTAACCTCCTGTTGTAGTGCTCCAGGCTGGACGCTCATCACTTTGTTTTGTTGTCTTTGCCATCAGCATTGTAGTGGAGCCACTGGCACTCACCCATGTCCAGCCACGTTCCTCCTGGTCACACAGAAATTTCCGACTCTGTTTTCTATCGCCTTTGCAGTCAGAGGGAACCATATGACTGGTGCTAGCCAAAGTGTGTCGTCTCCACTCTCTTTCTTTCCTTGGTGCCATGGATGTGCTTGATACGGTGCCAGCTGCAAAGTAGTGGAGGCTTCTTCAGCTTGGGTTCTTGAGCTGACATATAGCATAAAGCCACCGCCTGCCATTCTAAATTCACAGCATGAGCAAGAGATAAACAAACCTTTATTTTGTTAAGCCTCTGGGATTTTGTTTTATTTTGTTCAGTGTTTAATTTCTGCACCACAGCCTAACCCATCCTAACCAATAAAACGTGATCACTGTCAACATCGTCATCATCGCAATCATCAAATTTATGAATTATGAAAATAAAACCTTATCTTGTGCCGAACATTAGACTAAGCATTTTGCCAGCATTATCTAATTTTATTATCAAGCCAACACTGTAAAAAAGACATAGTTGTTATCTGTAATTTACCCAGTTGGTAAGGAAAAAAATGAAAACCCAGCAGCCTGACTCCAAAGCCCATGTGCTTAACCAAACACTACAGCATAGGTTGCTTAAGTGCCAGCTTTAGTGGTTAGTGCTTTAGATGCTTATCATAGGTAATCCTCTGCCAACCTGTAGAAGTAGCCATTATTAACTTCATTTTCCAGTGTGAACACTGATGGTTGGAGAGATTGAATGTCTGGTCTGAGGCCACACACCACACACCACACACTACACATGGTGGAGTTAGGTCACAACCCAAGTCCCTCTGACTCTTGAAGGAAGCATCATTTATTGAAAAACTAGAGTGTCTAAGCAGATGATTTTGATTCCTTCAACTCTGTTTCAGAAACGTCTAGGGGAACTCAGATCTCCTGAGTTCAGGAGTTCAAAACCAGCCTGGCCAACATGGTGAAACCCGTCTTACTAAAAATACAGAAATTAGCTGGGCATGGTTGGGGGGGGGGGGGCGCCTGTAATCCCAGATACTCAGGAGGCTGAGGCAAGAGAATCTCTTGAACCCGGGAGGTGGAGGTTGCAGTGAGCTCAGATTGCGCATTGCACTGTAGGCTGGGGGACAAGAGTGAGACTGTCTCAAAAAAAAAAAAAAAAAAATCATCATTTTACTGATGATATTTACAATAATAGCTCCTGCCAGTAATAGAGACTACCAAAAAAAGCCAATGCTATTTATTAAATACAGTGCACTAAGCACTATATATATATATATGTATATACGTGTTTGTGTTTGTGTGTGTGTGTATATGTGTGTGTGTGTATATGTGTGTGTGTATGTGTGTGTGTGTGTGTATGCATGCCAGCTAATGTCATGCCCTCACAAAGTGGACATTATTCTTATCTTACAGATAAAAACACTAATGCTTAGAGAGTTTCACTGTTTGCCACAGAATGCCCAGGTAAAACCACAGCAGAACTGGAGACTGAATCCAGGCAGCCTGGCTCCAAAACCTTGCAGTTGGTCAGCACACTCTCTGCCCTGAGCGCTGAGCCGTCAGCCCAGTCCGGGCTCTGATCACAGAAAGAGTGCATGTGGGAGATAAGTAGAAGCAGGAAAAGAAAAAAAAAGTGAAATATAGGCTACGGGGTTGTCTTGTAAGAATTTAGGAATCCCTAAAGAAGGAGGACTAGAGGCTCAAGGGAAAATGGCCAAGTCCAGTAAGTCCCTCCAGACATCAAGTGGGGACATCTCAGTAGAGTAAACCCCTACAACTGATCTGCCAAGATGTTTCACAATACAAAAAGGATTCTGATGGCAAAAACAATGCCCACCCTTGCCTGCCTTGAAGATACATAGCACACTTTTTATTATGCAAAACCTTTTAGCATCTACTGAAAGGCACTGGGCGTTCGAGGGAGGGGACTAGCAGGCTGCAGAGCAGGGTGCTAAGTTCTGTGCCAAGGAAGACGGTTGGTTGTGGAAGATGTAATGGCCACAAATGAGAGGAGTGGGCAGGGGGTACAGGGTAGGGGTGATGAGACCTGGAATTGGTGGTTTCAGCCAAGAAGGAGAGGAAGGATAAGAAGCAAATATCAGTGACATATGCATAAGTTAAAAAGATGGAGGTAGATCCTGGCCAACATGGTGAAACCCCATCTCTACCAAAAAACAAAACAAAACAAAACAAAACAAAAAATTAGCCAGGCATGGTGGCAGGTGCCTGTAGTCTCAGCTACTTGGGAGGCTGAGGCAGGAGAATGGAGTGACCCCAGGAGGTGGAGCTTGCAGTGAGCCGAGATAGCACCACTGCACTCCAGCCTGGGAGACAGAGCAAGACTCTGTCTCAAAAAAAAAAAAAAGGTGGAGGTAGGGCTAGTTTCCAAGATGGCTTAAAAGTACACATGGGTGCCAGTTTGACCTCCAAATAGAAATTAGAGACCTAGAATTCAGAAGAGAAGGCAGAACGAGCAAATGGAGACTCCAGGTCACGTTAATTCTCCTTTTCTTGGAGGAATGGTGGACAGAGAAGAGCAACTGAAGGGCTTCAGCACAATTGCTCTATAGGACGCAGGAGAGAGAAGAGTAGTGTGGAGTCAACAGTGGTGGGAGAGGCTGGAGGGCCTCAGGAAATCCAAGGCAAAAGAGCAGTTAGCTCTAAGGACCATTTTTTGAAGGTAGAAATAATGAAAGTGGAGATGTGCATTGTTTGTGGAAAGATGGAAACATCCTCAGTCAGAAAGCGTTTTGCCATTAGCAGCGGGCAGTGATGCTGACAGTTTGTAGTTGGTGACCAGATTTTAAGCAGTAGTTTGGGCAAGACAGGGTATCCAGCAAATCACTTTGCAGCAGCTGATCCCTGGCATTAGGGGAGTCAATTCTTGATACTGTAAGTGCATAACCAAGTGCTGCTGTGGTACAATGAGGTGTGAAATACCAGACCTGACTATTTTTATGTAAATCTCTAACATGGTGTTTAAGCAGCACAGAGCAGTGGGGAGAAGGGGCTTAAGCAGAAATGGGCTTTGAGGACCTCTCAGCCCAGACAGGAAGAGTAATTGGGCTAAGATGAGAGAGGGGCAAAACTCAGCACATCTCCAAAGCCATCCAAGGTTGCAGACAATTAACCTCTTGATTCCTCCCTCCTTCCCTTCCAAGATCAGATTTTTATTATCTCAGAAACATTTAAACTTCAAGAAAATGTGAGGAACACGGACTTCTGAGCCAGCTTCCATTGACATGCCATTTGATTAATTTATGTGATGGGGACGGCAGTT
The DNA here is from genome assembly GCF_002776525.5 of Piliocolobus tephrosceles. NCBI lineage: Eukaryota > Metazoa > Chordata > Mammalia > Primates > Cercopithecidae > Piliocolobus > Piliocolobus tephrosceles. The sequence continues at coordinate 21,256 of NW_022324262.1, forward strand.
CAGAGGGAATACAGATTGTGCTCTTACCTGCCCCATTTCCATATTTAATATGTTCAGGTATGGTTATGAGAGAGCATCTCATGTTTACACTAACTTGTGTCTTTTGAAGTTCACTTTTAACTTTGTGTTGATAAAATACCATTTTCCAATTCAGATTTTTCAACAAATGCCCTTTGGGCATCATGTAGCTTTTGCAGAATGAGATGCTTTTAGCATTACTGTGAAGCAGGGACAAACGTATTACTGCCATTCACAGAGACATATTTGCAGTGTTGCAAATCTCCCAAATAGTTCAAAAAATTACAGCAGTCGCCTCTTGCACCTCACAATTAGCTGCCTAAGATTCTAGGAGAGAAGCAATTGGATTTTATATATAAAAATGCCTCTATTTGCTGCATTTTTACTTTTTGAGAAGTTGGAAGTTACATGAAAATAAACATACTATACAAGGAAACATGGCAGATTTCTCCTAGTGTTTTAGTAATCCCGCAAAGGTTTATGAATATTGGCAAACATATTTGCAATGGTACTTCCCTGCTATTTACTTTGTAGACTTTGAATTGGTCTTAGATTCTTGTCTGTAAGTGAAATGTAGTAGTATCAAAAAAAAATGGCAATCATTAAAAAATCAGGAAACAATAGGTGTTGGAGAGGATGTGGAGAAATAGGAACACTTTTACACTGTTGGTGGGATTGTAAACTAGTTCAACCATTATGGAAAACAGTATGGCGATTCCTCAAGGACCTAGAACTAGATGTACCATATGACCCAGCCATCCCACTACTGGGTATATACCCAAAGGATTATAAATTATGCTACTACAAAGACACATGCACACGTATGTTTATTGCGGCACTATTCACAATAGCAAAGACTTGGAATCAACCCAAATGTCCATCAGTGACAGACTGGATTAAGAAAATGTGGCACATATACACCATGGAATACTATGCAGCCATAAAAAAGGATGAGTTTGCGTCCTTTGTAGAGACATGGATGCAGCTGGAAACCATCATTCTTAGCAAATTATCACAAGAAGAGAAAACCAAACACCGCATGTTCTCACTCATAGGTGGGAACTGAACAATGAGCTCACTTGGATTCGGGAAGGGGAACATCACACACTGGGGCCTATCATGGGGAGGGGGGAGGGGGGAGGGATTGCATTGGGGAGTTATACCTGATATAAATGATGAATTGATGGGTGCTGACGAGTTGATGGGTGCAGCACACCAACATGGCACATGTATACATATGTAACCTGCACGTTATGCACATGTACCCTAGAACTTAAAGTATAATAAAAAAAAAAAAAAAAAAAAAAAAAAAAAAAAAAAAAAAAAAAAAAAAGACGAAATCAAAGTGGAATCACCAACATCCTACTCATTTATTTATTAGACACAATCATGGAGCAAATACTCTGCACCAGCTACTGTGCTAACTCCGTTACCTGGATTACTCAAATTCTTACAATACCCTATATTTATTTCATAATTTCTTTAGTAATATTTTAAGTGCTTTTTAGACACCTGCTCTATGCCTGTCTTGTGCTAGTCACCAGGGGGCGCAGCGGCGACCAGGAAGATGTAGGGTCAGCCCTTATGGAGCTGGGAGCCTTGCGTGGAGACTAGCACTGATGACACAGTGGCACTGAATGAATGTGTGATCAGAAGCTGACACAGGGCTCTAGGGGAAAAAGGCAAAGTGCAGCCAATCCTTATAGCAAAAGAGACTGAGGAAGCCTAGAAGTGGTGCTTGAGTGGAGAGTAGAGTGATGGGTGGGGGGTTAACCAGGCAAAAGAGGGGAGGGGCAAGAAAGGAAGTCACAAGGCGAGAAGCCCTCAGACAAGCACCTGCAATTGAAGGATCTGAAGAGGGTGCGTGCAGCTGAGAAGCAGAGCCAGGAGCACAGTGATAGCACCTGAGGTCATAGTTGTTGTCAGGAGCCAAGCCTGCTGGATCTTCCTGGCCTTAGCAAACCCGGAGGCTTCATCCTTTGGCAAAGGGAAGCCTATATACCCTGTTAGGCTTAATGAGGGGGAGAAGAATGTTTTCAAAAGATCTCGCTGGCTGCTGGAGAGAGATCTGGAGTTAACACTCCAATTTCAGACTCCCCTGATGAAACCTGTTACTACTCTTCTCCATTCACTTCTTTGGGCAAAGCGATTTCTTTTCTACCCGAAGCATATGTAGCAATGGAAATGACTGAGATATTCATTACATTAGAAATGTAATGTAATGATTCCTAGATGGTGATTCAGGTGATTGGTTATTGGACCTTCTATGCATTTTTTATTTTAATTTTGAGGCAGGCCATCCCCAATGCCTCTGATGTATGCCTTTCATTACTGGAGATGCTGTTTCTGACATTGCTGGCTGTCCCTACTGAAAAGGATGCATGCATGAAGACTCGAGGCAACAATGGCTTGCACCCATTTCTCTTGGTTGTATGGGGGCCATTGATAAGCATTGAGTGGTGTAATTTACAACAACAACAGATTGGCTTGATGCCATCCTATGAATCACCAACCATCATCTTCTCTGACCCTTTAAAATGAGTTCCCTAACACCCTCTGCCATAAGGGGATATGAAGAACTAACAATGGATAATTTCTATGTCACCACATTTTATTGTCAGCATAATTCTATACAGTAAATCTGCAGTGGGTGACTTTGTTTTGCTGATATTTGGCCTCTAGAATATTGGGAAAATAGATAGATGGAAATTTAGTAAGCTTCTATCTTGCCTCTCCAGCCTTTTAAATTTGCTGCCGAAAGTTGGATATTTGTTGGGTTTTTCTTCCTTAAGTAGGCAAACTTCAGCCCCAGGAGGCAATGAAGCAAACTTTAAATGTCGCCCCAGGTACTGCAAAGCTGCCTGAACCATGTGTTTGATTGCATACAAAATGTGAATTGAGTAGCACAGAACTGTCCTCCCAGCAACTTTCTAGCACAATGAGATCAGCTGCAAGAATGGAATAAATTGGAGATTGGCTTCTGCAGTTCCATTCATTTGCAAAAATTTGCAGACAGTTAAGCTGTCCCCCTGCAGTATAGGTGGCTCCTTTTAGCCAGGGGCTGGAGATTTGTTCTCTCTGGGAAAATGTTAAAGACGTGATTATCTAGTTATACGTGAGTAAATGGGTCAAAAGACCTCTGCAGCCAAGCACGGACCTCCTTGAAAAGGTAGTCTCCAGCAGCAACCCTGGGGAGGTTTAGAGCAAAGTGTTTTTAGAGCAGATGATTTTGGAGTTACAGAGGTCAAAGAGATGAATGACTTGAGATGAGTCTCTTACATCTGTTAACCTCAGGAAAACAGCCGTGGTGGTTCTGCTAGCAAGTTGTTGAATGTATTAAGTGAGATAATAGTATAATATATTTAGTACTGTGCCTGGCATGTAATAAATGCTCAATAAATGACAGTATTTTCTATGGCAGACTTGGTGAATCCAGAACTAGCATCCCAGGCAAATCTTAGGGTTATGAAGGTTAGAAGGAACCAGGTTATATCATCTTGAGTCTAGAATATAAGCTTCAAACCCTTCAGTGGAATAACCCTCAGGTCCTTGAATTCAAACCCAAAGCATCATGTCTTTGCATGAAGCCTGCAAAGGCTCCCTATTGCCTTGAAAGCAAATCCAATCTTCTTACCTTGACTTACAAGTCTGTCCATAATTGAGCTGGGCTGACTGCTTGAGTCTCACCTTTCACTGTTCTCCTTTAACTCCCTGACTGCCAGGAAGATGTATTTCAGCTTCTGCAATGCTTTGTCTTGCTAAAATATCTCCTCTTAGCGAACAAGTTTGTCCAGAAGTTATGAAAGTAGGAGAGGGAACAAAGATGATAGAGGCTTGTGGTTTCTTTATAGGTTTTTACTATTTTTCCCTATCACTTATTCTATGATGCAAAGCCAGGGTCCAGGAGGGCAGAAAGAGGGAATGAGGACAGGCAAATTATCTGGACACTCTTTCCCTGTTTGAATGTCGGCATGTATAGGAGATCCTCCAACAAGTGGCCAGCCCGGGTCAAGCTGCATCTGGCCTTGTGTTCAGGTGTGCAGGAAGTAGGATCATGCCTTTCACATCTCACCACTTCCTCCAGTTGGCTGTTAGGGAAGGCTTTTGTGCCCTTTGCCGGATATGACGGAAAGGGGCAGGGACAGACAAAACTTGGAGTGCAGTCCCAGCTGTAGGTTGCCAGTCTGGCAGACATAACGAAAGTGAGCACTTCTTCACTTTTGGGACACCTTTCCCATTTGGTCTCGACATTGAGCACCATGCTTTGGCAGGTGTCAGAGATTGGCCTCCCGGGAAACAGACCACGCAACTGGGGAGGGGTCTCAGCATCCACACCTGGCGGAGAGGGAGGTCAGGGGGATGGGGTAGGGAAGGAGGCTGATGGAGGAGTTGCTGACTGCAGGTGCCTGGAGGCTTCAATCTTCCTGGGCGGCAGAGATGCGGGCTGGGATGTCCACTGAGCATGGTCCCACCTGGAAGCCAGGAGGCTGACCTTGACACACCCTTGACCAGTCACTGGATGGCGCTGCAGCCCTACCTGTTTAGTCTTCGCATCAACAATGAAAGAGGGTGAAGTTCATGGAAATACTGTGGGGACATATTGCATGGGTTCTTTTCGTGAAATGTCCAGAAAAGACAAACACGTACAGCCAGAAAGTAGATGTGTGATTGCCAGTGGCTGTCGTAAAGCGGGCTGTCGTAAATGCTAAAGGGCATGAGGTTTCATTTAAGGGTGGTGGGAATGCTCTAACATTAGATGTGGTGGGGATTGCACAACTCTGTACATTTTGTAATAATCATTGTGTCACACACTTAAAACGGGTGAATTTCATGGTGCATAAATTATACCTCAATGGTCCTTTTAAACTATTGTGGGGAGAAGGGCTTCCGCCAGAGAAATTGACTCCAACTCTCCCTTTCCACAAATCAAATACTCAGATTTGCATTGTAGGAGGAGCCTGAGTATTCTCTGTAGGACAGTGTAGGTTCTTTAGACAGTGCAGACCACTTTTACATTCCAGTTTCTCGTTTCATTCTGATAACCTAGAAGACAGGCAAATCACTGTAGGACAATGAGCACTGAGCCACAGTGAATGTAGCTTGTTATCCTAGGACCGACCTGGGAGAGGGAGGAAATCCAACTAATTTATTTATGTTTATCCCTTTAAGTCTATTCTCCACACAAAGCAGCTATGATATTTTTTATTACAACTGGACTCCTCAGCTCAAAACCCTTCCATGGCTCACTGCTCAGGCGGAGTAAAAGCCAGGGCCCTCTCCATGGCCTGTGTGCCTCTCCAGGGTCCGACTTCCCTTCACCAGGCCCTGACTGTCTCCTTCCGCTCACAGCCCTCACCTTGCCCAAGCCAGCAGCTGCCATGCTGCAGCTCCGCCATGCCCAGTAGGCTCCTGCTGCTGGCAGTACCTCCTCCCCCTGCCCACTTGGCGCATTCTTCCTCCATTCTCCACTGTCATCCCCTCGGTGGACCCCTTCTTGCCTCCGTATCTAAAATATCAGCACCCTCTCCCCCTGAGCATGTCCAGGCCTCCTCCCTGCTGATCTTTTCTCTTGAGCCACATGTGTTCTTCTCTTTCTCTTTCTATAGTTTGCCCCCTCTCTCTAGAATAGAAGCTTCATGAGGGCAGGGGCTTTGCTTCTGTTAGGCACCATACCATCCCAGATGCCTAGGATTATACCTGGCAGGGAGAAAGGGCTTGAGAGATATGTTTTGAAGAAATGAATGAAAGAATGAATGAATGATTTAGTTAATATGAATCTACTCTCTCGCTCCTTCTCATGTTCTTTTTTTCTTTCTACCTTCCTGTTTCCCTTGGCCTCCACCCTCCCTTGCCACCCTCAACCCCTCCTCTGCCCCTCATGGTTTCAGGGGTCTCCCTTTTATTTCTCAAATATGTTCTTTGGGGCTGAGTGATGTGGTGCTTCCAGATAGCAGACTTGCTTTTAATGCACTTTCAATTTCCCTTGAGATTGAGAAACAGGGAGGAAAGCAAATGAGGTTTTAACCTCAAATGCTCTAAGACAGGAAGATGAAGACCCCGCTTAGCTGCGTGAAACCAGAGATCTTTGTGTAGGGATGACAATCCTCCTCTAATAGAATCCAGCATGCGTGAGGCTCCCTGAAGACATAGCACTGCCCCTTTGACGGAAGCAAGGCTGGATGAGGCTGCCGCAGGCCTCAGATGACCCAGGCTAAAGATGCTGTGGATCGCTGTCCAGAGACTACTGTAGGGGGAGTCCCACAAGACACACATGGTCTGGTGTTGGCGGCAGCCCCAGAACCTCACTCCCCTCTGCACACCTCTGCGCGCCTGTGTCTGTTCCTGTGACTAAGGGGACTGTGTTCAGCACACTGGGAGTGCGAAGGTGTAGGGCATATGTCCTTGAGTCTAGGCAGCTGGTGCATGTCTGTTGCATGTGCATCTGTTCACGAGTGTGTGTGTTATGTGTGTCTATCAAATGGATTCTGGTGTGTGTGTAAACCCACATCTGTATAAGTGTGTGCATTTGATGTCACAGAGAACATTTGACATCTGCACGCATCTCATGAATCTGGAAAGCTGGAAGGGGCTGCGTGTCTACATGTGTCTGTGTTTCGGATCTGGCCTTAGGCCACCCACAGCCGAATTACTCACTCCTCACAGGAGCTGAGTGGCTCACCCTCATTTTCTCACTTCCTCCGTCCTGGTGTTAATAAGACTCATCCTTCGCTTTTCTGTGGTTCTTTAGAGAGTGCAGACCACTTTCAAATGCAGTTTCTCATTTCATTCTGATAACCTAGAGGACAGGCAAATTATCTTCCTTTCCAGATGGGAAAATTTCCTTCAACCCCTCTGTGTCCTGCCTTAAGGGAAGCAGTGTTTGGCCTCCTCTCTGAGGCTGACATAGCCGCTGATTCTCTCCTCTCACACCTCCTGCGGGCATCTCTGCTCTCCTGCATCTTCATTCATTCACCATGGTGGGCCCAGAGAGTCGACATGCACATGGTGGCTTCTCTACAATCAATTCCTCCGGCAGCACCCCACCCTGTCCCTTCCAGGTGCTATTTTTCAAGAATCAGAGCCTCCTGCTTCTTTTCTTGGTCACTTTAGATCCAGGGATTAGCACAATTGTGCTGGTTGCCATACTTCTGGGATGTGCTGTAAGAATCAAGGAAATGGACTGGCAGCTGTGGACTTGATTAGCTGGTGAGCTGAGAGGACACCAGAGGTAGGATGGGAACTCAGGGACCTGACCACTCTGGACACCCATGAGGACACAAATATCACCCATTCGTGGGTATGAAAACACAAGTAAGCACTTCATGACTCACTATGCAAAGTTCATTATTGATGACACAGTATGCTTTGTCATTACTTTGGATACATTTAGACATAAGTTGTCATCATGAGCTGAGGCTATGTTTGCTGTAGAATGAAGCCCATTCACCAGTCCTTTACATCTGCACAAACTTTACATCTTTTTAAAGTGTTTCCCTAGACTGTGCTCTCATCTGAGGCTCAAGATATATTTTATCATGAATGACATTCAGATATTACATATATTTTACATATTTCCTATTTTTGCCACCCTTAATAAACCAACAGAATCTTCATCGATGTTAAATACCAGTTTTGTGTAAATACAATGCACTGTAATTTTCTTTCTTCTTTGTTTTTTTTTTTTTAGACAGAGTCTCGCTCTGTAATCCAGGCTGGAGTGCAGTGGCAGGATCTTGGCTCACTGCAACTTCCATCTCCCAGGTTCAAGTGATTCTCCCGCCTCAGGCTCCCGAGTAGCTGGGATTACAAGCACGTGCCACCACACCGGGCTAATTTTTGTATTTTTAGTAGAGACAGGTTTTCACCTTGTCGGTCAGGCTGGTCTTGAACTCCTGACCTCGTGATCCACCCGCCTCGGCCTCCCAAAGTGCTGGGATTACAGGCGTGAGCCACCGCACCCGGCCAATGCTGTTTCTTTGTTTAGGGTCAGGTTTGTTTTGAGTAGTTGGCTTTTTTGTTTGTTTGTTATGTTATTCTTTCTTTTTCTTCTCACTGTCTTATACAGAATCCGGTTTTCTTTGCCTGCATATTGAGTCTTTTTCACTAGCTAGAGACCAAAGTGTCTTTGACTTAGTCTCTTTCATTGAGATTTTAATATTCTTCTGTGATCAGTATAGTGTATATAAAATGGAATGCCTTCAATATGATATTCTATATTTTCCTACATAGTTTGTCTTAAATACTCTCTGTGCTAGCTAGGTAAATTGGAGCAGTTTGTATGCAGCCTCTCTGCACTTTCTTCATTCATTAAGGAGGGATAAGATTTACTTGGCAGGTCTGTTGAAAATATTACAGGGGACTCATGCCAAGTGTCCAGTGCATTGGCCAGCATATGCTTACTGTAGCATTACTGTAGTAGTTTAGGGTAGTGATGGTGAGGGCAATGGAATGATGATGATAGTGGTTGGAACATGGTCTTCACAATTGCCTTATTGGTCATGGCCTAAGAGTATCTCCTACTAACAAACCCAAATGTAACTTTGTCCCTGTTATGGAACATTTAGGATGTTTTTCATGTTTGCCCCTTATAAATCATGTCTCACTAAACATCTTCCTTCATACAGTTTTATTCTTCTTTTGAATGTAGCCTTTGGATGCGTTCCTAGGAGTAAAATTACAGAGTGAAGGGATATGTACATTCATAAAACTCTCAATAAATAAATATTGCCTGATTGCTTTTCACAAGGGTGCTATGAATTTATACTCCCACCAAAATCAAGAGAATGGCTATTTATAGATGCTTTCAGAGCCTTAGCTTATCTTGTTTCCTGTTTGAAATTTACTACATAAATTTCCCTTTAAAACTATCTCTCTCTCACACACACACACACACACACACACACACACACACACACACGCACTCTTTTGTGGAGCCTTGGGGGCAAAGATGGAATGAAACTATCATTTATCACATGATTATGATAGGAAGCTGTTGTCAAGTTTCAGATGTTTACTTCTGATGATGCAGAAGGGAATTTTAATTAGGATGTGGCGTTAAATAAGATCAGTTTGCGTATTGGAAATGATAATCTTTTTCAATTATCTTTCGGTCATCTGATCAGATCAAGGAGGAAGTCTCAGCTTGGTGCTAACACCCCTTTAACACCGCTCTAGCCCCTTTTTACCTTTAAAATGAAGAACTTTCCATAGGCAACAGTTTTAAGCTCAAATCTGATAGTGTCATTAGGTCTCCAGCAAGTTTATTTTTATGTTTTCCTTCTTTTTATGCAAAGCGATACTAATGTTTTATTTAAAATGATACAAAGTTTTCATTTTGAACACATTTAATGAAAAAGATGAGTTACACAGAGAGCAAACACCCTGCCAGTGTCACTCCAATGACCGAACTTGGGACATGCTACTTGGAGAGTGCATTCCAACAGTTGCCCCACTAATCGTAATAAAAGCACGTGTTTCTTGACAATACACTGAATACGAGTCTCCATAACGCCTGACATAGTTGGGGATTTTGTGATTGTCCCTTTATCCCTATTCATCTGTGAATGTAAGGACCTTACAGTGACCCATGAAGAGAGTTGCTTTTTATTTTTCATTTTGTAAATTTTTTTGAAGACTCTTACAAAGTATAATCACTTTGAAAATGCCTATCCATTACCCTAGAGCAAAATTCCCTATTATTGGGACAGTATCTAAAAAAATATTCAAGGGGTACGAGTGCAGGTTTCTTCCATGCACACATTGTGTAGTGGGGAAGGGTGGCCTTTTAGTGAACCCATAACCCAAAGAGCGAACATTGTACCCAACAGGTGATTTTTTCAGCTCTCGCCCTCCTCCCACCGTCCCACCTTCTGAAGTCCCCAGTATCTCTTATTCCACTCTGCATGTTCACAAGTACCCACTGTTGAGCTCCCACTCAAAAGTGAGAATGTGCGGCATTTTTCTGTTTGGGTTACTTTACTTTGGATAATGTCTTTCTCCTTCATCCATGTTGCTGCAAAAGACATGATTTTATTCTTTTTTTAATGTTTGAGTAGTATTCTATGGCTTATGTGTGTGTGTATGTGTGTGTGTGTATATATCCTTATATAAATATATAATATATCCCACATTTATATATATTTATATATTATATGATACTAATATTATATATAATATTATATATTAATTATATATTATAATTATTTTTATTATAATTTTATTTATAATATATAAAAATATATAATAATTATAATATATTTATAATTGATTATAAATATAATATATAAATATATATAAGATATAATATATCTATAAATGTGGGACATATGTTGTATATATTTATTTAAGAATATATATACACACATATACACACACGCACACATATATATATATCCCACATTTTCTTTTTGTGAGACTGAGTTTCACTCTTGTTGCCCAGGCTGGAGTGCAATGGTGCGACCTTGGCTCACTGCAACCTCTGACTCCTGGGTTCAAGCGATTCTCCTGCCTCAGCCTCCTGAGTAGCTGGGATTGCAGGGATTACCAGCATGTGCCACCACGCCTGGCTAATTTTGTATTTTTAGTAGAGATGGGGTTTCTTCATGTTGGTCAGGCTGGTCTCGAACTCCCAACCTCAGGTTATCGGCCCACCTCAGCCTCCCAAAGGGCTGGAATTACAGGCGTGAGCCACTGCACCTGGCCCAACATTTTTTTTATCCAGTCTTCTGTTGATGGACGCTTAGGTTCAATCCATGTCTTTGCTATTGTGAATAGTGCTATGATGAACACACATGTGCAGGTATTGTTTTGATATAATGATTCCTTTTCTTTTGTGTATATACCCAGTAGTGGGATTGCTGGGTTGAATGGTAGTTCTATTTTCAGTTCTTTGAGAAATCATCATACTGTTTTTCAGAGTTTGTACTAATTTAGACTCCCACCAACAGTATATAAGCATTCTCTTTTCTCTGCAGCCTCACCAATATTTGTTGTTTAAGACTTTTTAATCGTAGTCATTCTGACTGGTGTAAGATGATATTGCATTGTGGTTTTAATTTGCATTTCTCTGAAGATTAGTGATATTGAGCATTTTTCATATGTCTATTGGCCCCTCGTATGTGTCCTTCTGAAGAATGTCTGTTCATGTTGTTTGCCCTACTTTTTTTTGTTTGTTTTGAGTTGGAGTCTCCTTCTGTTGCCCAGGCTGGAGTGTAGTAGTATAATCTTGGCTCACTGCAATGTCCGCCTCCTGGGTTCAAGCAATTCTCCTGCCTCAGCCTCCCAAGTAGCTGGGATTGCAGGTGCCTGCCACCATGCCTGGCTAATTTTTGTATTTTAAGTTGAGACCGGGTTTCATCATATTGGCCAGGCTGGTCTCAAATTCCTCGCCTCAGGAGATCAGCCTGCCCTGGCCTCCCAAAGTGCTGGGATTAGAGGTGTGAGCCACTGTGCCTGGCCTGCCCACTTTTAAATGGGTTCGTTTTTGCTGTTTGAGTTCCTTGTAAATTCTGGATAATAGTCCTTTGTTGGATGCATACTTTACAAATATTTTTCCCATTCTCTAGGTCATCTGCTTACTCTGTTGATCGCTTCTTTTGCTGCGCAGAAGCTCTTTAGTTTAATTAAGTTCGAATTGTCCATTGTTTTCTTTTTTTTTTTGGTAATGTTTGCTTTTGAGGACTAGGCCATAAATTCTTTGTCGAAGCCAATGTCTAGAAGAGTTTTTCCTAGGGTTTCTTCTAGGATTTTTATAGTTTCAGATCTTATGTTTAAGTCTTTAATCCATCTTGAGTTAATTTTTGTATATGGTGAAAGCTATGGGTCCAATTTCATTCTTAGGTATATGGTTATCCAATTTTCCATATGGGTGTTTAGCCCAACACCATTTATTGAATGGAGGGTAATTTCCCTATCATATATTTTTGCTGACTTTGTTGAAGATCGGTTGGTTGTAGGTATGTGGCTTTATTTCTGGATTCTCTGTTCTGTTCCATTAATCTAGGTTTATACCAGTACCATCCTGTTTTGGTTACTGTAGCCTTGTAGTATAATTTGAAGTCAGGCAATATGATGCATCTAACTTTGTTCTTTTCACTTAGGATTTGTTATAAAACCAATTCTTTATGGGCTATAAATCAAATAAAATTTTATATCTAAGCAAGTCCTCTGGATTCCTGACCAGGTGAGTAATCCAGTAGCTTGGCAGATTAAGAACAGTAATATTCAAACAGTGAGGGATGCATAAATCAAGACTGTCATTGTGAATAGAATGATTTAGAAGTTGGGGGTTCAAATAGCTTCATGATAGTTATAGTGAATAACAATGTCAGCTTTAGTATTATTCTAATATTATACTTGGGTAATGCTAATAGGGTTTGATGGAATACAATGAACACTTTCCAAACAGCTGTATGCTTTCCCAGCAAAGGAACTCTATCTCAGAGCAGACTGATATATCGTTTCAATGGGAGATTTTAATCCATCCTTTTGTTTTCCCTTTTAGGATATTTTTAAATTTGCAAGAACTTCTCCTGTCCCAAGACAAAAGAGGTCCATTGTGGTATCTCCCATTTTAATTCCAGAGAATCAGAGACAGCCTTTCCCAAGAGATGTTGGCAAGGTAAGTCAGGCAAAAAACAAATTACAAAAACATGTTTTTTATGAAAGGATGAGCACACAGGAAGCAGACTGAGTATGACTGTCTCGGTGACAAGCTGGAATTAGTCTTCATTCCTCTATGATAAGAGACCAAATGGTTTTGTCATAAAAAGAATGTTGGAAGACATTCATACACAAAAGAGGAAATTTGAAAGAACCAATAACAGTTTTGAATATTATAGAGATCAACATGGTAGATGATGTTGAAATTACGCAGGAAGATGTCATTGGTTGAGAAATAAGGCTCATTGTTTTTATAGCTTATTTTCAGGTGATCACCAGATAGGGCCCCCTAGGATGGCGGTATGTTTATATGTGGCCTTCATTGAGATTCTCATTTTCAAATTTCTAGGTCCAAGCATATCACTGGGTCAGTTTTCCAAAAACTAAACCAGATCAAGGGAATAAAGTCATCCTAACCAGATCCAGAACCAGATGTGGAAAACACTGTCCCATGAATCAGAACAATAGCTTTTCCAGGAAGAAATAGTCACTGTTAAATGTGCCAAAATACTGATACTATCTCATCAGTACATTCTCCTCCCTTTAAGAGAGTCAACATGGAGAATCAAATTTTGAGCAGTTTGTACTTTTTGGTTGTTAGAAACAAGTGCTCGGTGCCGCAAAGAAGAACCAGCACTCAGGCAAAGAGTTTTCTCAGCAAGGCAATTTACTTCTACAGAAGGGTGCTGCTTGCACTTCTGGCCACTGAGAGAGCACACCGAACAAAAGAGGCAAGGGGTTTTTATCCCTAACACGGTTAGTCCCTGCTTCTGTGTCCTGTCCCCATTGGCTGGAGTTGGACTGCACAATCTAAACTGACCTGATTGGTTACTGTTTAAAATTGAATATGGCTAATTAGGCAGGAAGGGAGGGGTGTCCGTTGTGGTACAAGGCATGTTTGGGCATGTCAGGGCACAGCAAAGGTGGGAAGGGTAGTTTCAGTGGGAAGAGCTGTTTCAGCAGGAGTGGCAGTTTACAGAATGGGTAGCCAGGAGTAAAAAGGAGTCTTTCCAAATGAGGAAGAGATATAAGTTACAGATTGGGACTATCAGGAGAAGTTGTTTACAGAGCAGGTAACTTAGAAGAAGGGACAAGGAAGTTGATCTTGAGAACGAAGAAGAAGGGAATCAGAAATTAAACGATTGAAGAGGAACTTACTGTATCGAACATTGGTGAATCTGGAATTTGAAAAATGGTGGTTAGTTAAATGAATGATCTTAATGGCATTTGCTTTTGAACTGCTCGTTTATTAAATATGCAGTACATGTTATATGCTGGACTCTAAACTTGGGGCTGGGTGTGAAGAAGCAGATAATAGAGCTAACATGCTAGTGGGAAGACAGAAACAAGAACATTGCAGAGTATGACAAATGCTGTGAAAATCAGAAACAGGAAGATGAGAAAAAAGGAGCAAATGGCAGGATGAAGGAGTAGAGGGAGGAGGGAATCTTTACACAGATGACTGTGATGGCTGGTTGAAGATATTGATGTTTGAGGGAAAACTGGAAGGATGAGAAAGGAACAGTCATAGGAATATCTGGGTGAACAGCATCTTTGGCAGAGGTGAATTTACATGCAAAGGCCTGAAGGTGGGACAGAATAGCATGTAGTAGAGTTGCAACATGCCTGAGTGGCTGCAAGAGAGTGAGCAAGGATAGCAGTGGTGAGAGTGAAGTCAGAGATGCCAGCCTGCCCTTGGATGAGGAGTTGGGGTTTCATCATGCATGCAGCAGGGGACCACTGGAAGATTTCCCCAGGAGACTTCATGTTTTGAAAGATCCTCCTGGCTGCTTTGTAGAGAATGATCAGTGGCAGCAGAGCAGTAGAGAGGAGTGGAAGCAAAGAGACCCACTAAGAGGGGAGTTTGGTGGTGATCTAGACAAAGGTGACTTGGACTATTAAAAATTAGTATTGGACAGGCACCGTGGTTCATGCCCATAATCCCAGCATGTTGGGAGGCTGAGGCGGGAGAATCACCCAAGGTCAGGAGTTCAAGACCATGCTGGCCAACATGGCGAAACCCCATCTCAACTAAAAATACAAAAATTAGCTGGCATAGTGGTACACTTGTAATCCCAGTTACTTGGGAAGCTGAGAAAAGAGAACTACTTGAACCCAGGAGGCGGAGGTTGCAGTGAGCCAGGATCATACCACTATACTCCAGCCTGGGCTGCAGAGTGAGACTCTGTGTCAAACAAACAAAAAAATCGATCTTTATTGCACATTGAAAGAAGTGATAATCCAATATCCTGGTAACCACTATATTTATCATTTTAAACTCCCACTGTGCCAAAGATGCCTTTCTCTAAGCAAAAGTCTTTTCAAGAGTCTGGGATATGATATAAAGGGAAGCAGAGCTGCTCTAAAGGGATAACCCTGTCCCCTTGGGCAGCCCTATTCCCTTGGGCAGATCATCACTGTGATGATCCTTTTCTAGACAGGTTTCCCGGGAGCCCAAGATGCCAGGTGCCAAGGGACCCGAGTCCCCACTTCTTCAAAGCTCTTCCCAAACAGTTTCTGAGACTCACGATGCATTCCAGTGTTTCAGTTTTCTTTTAGATAATCCTGGGCTTCTCAACTTTCAGCATGCATCACAATCAGCAGAGACACTTAAAATGCATATGTCAGGGCTCCACCCTCAGAGATTGATTCCACTGGGATGGGGGTGAGGACCATGTGAGGATGTGTTAAATATCCCAGGTGATTCAGATATGCAGCCAGGGTGGAGGACTGCTGGTCTTAAGCAATCCTCCAAGAGTGGTTGTGGACCAGCTACATAAGTATCCCCTGGAAGCTTGCTGGAAATGCATATTTTCATATCCCACCCCAAAGCCACTGAGCCAGAAACTCTGGGGTTAAAGCCAGGAATCCATGTTTTTACACAGCTTCTAGGTGATTCTGATGCACACTCAAGTTTACAGAGGGCTGACCTGAAATATGGTTTTGTCCCCTGTCCACCACTAGTACACAATACCTTCAGTTGCAATTCCATTCATTAGTTATAGTAAGGACAATCACATTTCAGTTGCCTGGAAAATCCAAGTTTACACTGGTTATCCAAATCTATCATGTCCAGATTTAGACAATACATTATGTAGCCATCCTATAGTTTCCTTCAATTACACACAATTTCCTCCTGGGTATATTTGGGTGGGTTTTCTCATAAGCCTGTTTTCTTGAGCTATTCAATGGATTCATAAGCATGTAGCTAATTGAGAACATTCTTCTGCAATTTTTTTTTTATTTTTTACTTATGATAGCTTCAAAAGGCAATTTGGTTTCCAAACTGAGGACTCACCTCTTCTTAGCCCCTTATGTGTTGCCCATACTTGATCTCGACTTAGATTCTCTACAAAGCAACTGCTTTTCTAAGTGTGGTAGGCTACTAACTAGACAATGTGCAAGAGCCTTCGAAACCTCTAGATGTTTTTTGTAGAATTACTGCACTGCTTTGCAAAAACTATTTATTTGTCCATGCTTTCTATGCCTTTGAAGTACATATTTTCCTTTTTGTTCCTACTTGTTTCTATTTATTTATATTGCTCTTTATATCTCCTGTCTTATCCTCATCATCTCCACCACAGCCGACAAGCTGTGCTCTGCAGAGCTGTGGAAGAGCACGTAGGTGTCTTCAGTGAGTGCTGGGGAGGCGGCGAGAAGGGAAAGAAGACCACAGAGGCTGAGCTCTGGCCTGCAAACACCACCACACTCCCAAAAAAATCTCTAAGTCAGGACACGTCTAATTGTATAAATATTACTTACTAGTCTTCGGTATAGAATGCCATTGGAAGAAGAGGTTCTGCAGCTCTAAAAGCATAAAGACGTTTGTCTTACTTTGGCTTCCCCTAGAAGTGGACCCTGAGACACGAATTCAAGTGAAGGCAGTTCATTTAAGAGGTGGGAGAAATGTTCATAATAAAATAAGGGAGAGACACAGAAAAGGGAAGGCAGCTGGGAGAGAAGCTTGTTTATGAAGCCGGCTACCCCTGTGGGTGACTGGATTGTAATCTCATGGGCTAACTTTAAAACATGGTATGGAACATGCTGTCAGCATTAAAGCACCCCCAGGAGATGGCACTGGGATACTTTGACACCAACTGGGATATTTCTACTCCCAGCAGTAATTGGTTGAGGACTGCTTCCAAGGGTGTAAATTCTCTAGCATATCAGGTCTGCTCTGTGCGCTAACTCGACAGCCTGCTGAGGTTTGGAGGAGAACCTTGGACAAAAATGATACTGTACAGCAGCCTGCAGTCTGCTGGTCTGCACTGAAAAGGTGACACATAGGGGATGTGGACAGGGCACTGATCGCTTCGGCTTCCTTACCAAAACTAATATATCTATTTTTTTTTTGCATACTTCGTTTCATCCTGTGCTTTTACCTCATTTCCTGCACTAGCTTTCTCACGTCCTGGGCTTTTGAAACCCCCTGTACTTGTCTCTCTCTCTCTCCATTAATAAGTAGTTCCTGCATCCCAGGAGGGAAAATCTCTGAAATTCAATCTAATTCATATCAACAAGCATATATTCAGCATCTGTTATTTATAAGGAACTGCTAGGGGCTGGGAATTTAATGGAGGAGAAAACAGACAGAATCATTGATCTTGTGGGATTACGAAAGAGGTGACAATATCAGCACATAGTCATTATTTGTCCAGCACTGTGCTAAGCACTTTTCATCTATTATGTTGAATTCTTATGATAACAACCACGTGAGGATCATTTTCTAGCATGCCAATGAAGGTAATGAGACTCAAGGGTGACGTAACCTGTCCAAAGCCACACAGCTAGTTCACAGCAGAGCCAAGTTTTGTTTCTGCTTTTTGAGATTTCAAAGTCTGTGCTCTTAACCACTACACTCAGAAAATACTAAGGCCATTCTGAGAATACTCTTCCATGGAATGAAATATCTTCACTGACAACTTCTCTTTTTGAAACAGCATTAAAATTAAGTGCAATTCTTGGAAATGCACTCAAAAATAAGACAGACAGAAGGTTGGATCAATGGATCGATATCTGATACATTATAAAGGAAGTATATTAAAATGTTAGTGGCAGAGTATAAGTCGGTGAACATATGGGTGCTTGCTATACAATTCTTTCAAGTTTTCTCTGCATTTGGAAATTTCATAATAAAATGTTGGGAAAAATTAAGTTTAACTAAGTATAAAATTGTCATAAAAGATACAGGAGTTAGCATGCTGGCACAAAAATGCTTTTTAAATCATTTGTCTTGCATTTCAAGAGGGTGAATGGAGACAAGTAAGTAACTGGTTCTTGGTTTTTTTTTTGACATATTTTATTACAACCTGAATTCCTTTAAAGAAAGGAGACTCATATCCTGAAGAATGAAGACATTACAAGCAAGGTGTGTGGCGAGTTAGCCCTTGGTGGAGGGTTTATCACAGTTGGATATCCTGCTGTATAGAACTGAATACCCACAGCAGGATTACACAGGCAGCTCCAGGGATGAGAAAAAGTCTTGACTGATACATAATTTATCTATCTGCCAGGTAATTAATTAGTTGGTAAGTAGCTAAACTACTAGAATTTGTGAGCTGCTTTTCCATTATACGAAGGAATCATATTACAACCCTGAGATTCCAAATCACTGCTACTCATTTAAATAGCAGGTGGGGAGTATGAGGGAGTGTATGACCCCCCCCCCCCCCCCCCCCCCCCCCCCCCCCCCCCCCCCCCCCCC